>NW_006409025.1:58388-80237 GCF_000296735.1 Chrysochloris asiatica | reverse complement strand
TTGAATGTGAAACTGATGATGTGCCCTGTAAACTTTCACTCAATCCACAATAAAAACCTTAATAAAAAAAAAAAAAAAATTCATAAAGGGGGTTCTTTGGAATGAAAACCAGCAAGAACAGACAACAACCAGAGATTGATAGATGTGGCAACACCACTTGGAACTCAGTCAACAGATAGGAGAGTTCAGAACAGAGCAAAATTACAACAACAAATTCAGAGGACCTGTAAGGCCAATCAAAGATAAAAATAATAACAATGTCAAATAAAGGAACAGAGATCCAGGTGATGAGGACGTCGAGTATATTGCAAGATACAATAGACTGTCTTAAATGCAGGAAAAGTTAATAGACTATAGGGTAAACCCAAAGAAAGTTGATAATTCATAATTTACCATGAAAATGAAGATCCAAGTAGAACAAGGAAACATTAAAACTAACAAAAACTGACAAGAAATAACTCAAAATACATGAACTCAGCACAAGAAGGCATGCATAACAAAGGAATGAATAGCACCACAAAAATTAACATAATGATAGTAATTAATTCATATCTATCAATAATTATACAGAATGTCAATGGATTCAATACACTATTGGAGACAGAGAATAGTACAATACACATTCTTTTCCAGTGCACATGGAACAATTTCCCGAATTGACCAAATTGACCATGAGAAGCAAGCCTCCATAAATTTGCAAATATCAAAATACTACAAGGCATCTTTTCAGACCATAATGCTATAAAACTAGAAATCAACAATAAGAAAACCAAGGAAATAAAGACGAAAACATGGAAACTGAATAACACCCTGCTGAAAAATGACTGGGTAGTAGAAGAAATTAAACGTGAACTCACAAAGTTCCTAGAAACAAACAAGAATGAAAACAGAACATACCAAAATCTTTGGGACACAGCAAAAGTGGTGCTAAGAATAAAATTTATTGCGATAAATGCACACATACCAAAAGAATAAAAATTAACACATTAACACAGCATCTCTAACAATTAGAAACAGACCAACATAGGGAATCTACAATCACCATAAAGAAAAGAAATAATAAAGATTAGAGCAGAAATAAATGAGATCAAAAACAGAAAAGCTATCGAGAGAATCAATAGGACAAGAATCTGGTGCTTTGAAAGGATCAATAAAATTGATAAACCATTGGCAAGCCTAACAAAAGAAAAGAAGGAGAAGACACAAATAACACGCATTAGAAACCTCATGGGCAATGTTACAACAGAACCAAAGGAAATCGAAAGGATAATAACAGAATACTATGAAGAGTGGTACTCCACCAAATTTGAAATTTTGATATGGACACATTTTTAGAAAAACACGTGCTACCTAAACACATAGTGAAGTAGAAGACTTCAACAGACCCATAACAAAAGAAGAAATTGATCAGGTCATCAAAAACTCCTAACCAATAAAAGTCCAGGTCCAGATGGCTTCACTGGTGAGTTCTACCAAACATTTAGGGAACAGTTGTCACTAATTCTACTCAAATTGTTTCAGAATATAGAAGAGGATGGAAAACTTCCTAATACAGTTTATGAAGGAAACATAACCCTCACACCAAAACCAGGAAAGGATGTCACTAAGAAAGAAAGTAATAGACCAATATCCCTCATGAATAATAGATGCAAAAATTCTCAACAAAATCCTAGCCAATACAATCCAGCAGCACATCCAAAAAATAATACACCATGACCAAGTGGTTCAACATTAGAAAAGCAATCAATGTAATCCACCACATAAACAAGAAACAAACAAACAAACAAACAAAACAACCATATGATCATATTGATTGATGCAGAAAAGGTATTTGACAAAATCCAACATCCATTCCTGATAAAAACACTCAACAAAGTAGGAATTGAAGGGAAATTCCTCAACATAATTAAGAGCATATATACAAAACCAACAGCCTACATTACACTCAATGGAGAGAAACTGAAAGCCTTCCCTCTGAGAACAAGAACAAGACAAGGATGCCCTTTGTCACCACTTCTATTCAATATTGTGTTGATGGTTGGGGGGTAGGCTTGTGGGGTGTACCCTTTTGTTGTTTATTTGATGATGCATGGAGGGGATTATAATCATTGCAATGAAAGAAATACTATAGGATAAATGTAAAGCTAATGTTCTGCTATGTAAACGATCACATAATTCACAATAAAAACTTTTTTAAAAAGTTAAAATAATATATATAAACTGTTCAGTAATGTTAAACATAGAAAGCACCGTTGTTCTGTAAGATAAGCACTGGTCTGAACCCACAGGTTGATGGTTTGAGCCCACCAGTCACTCTGCAGGAGACAGATGAGACTTTCTGCTTCCTCAAAGATTTACAGCCTGGATGGCCAGACTTAGTACTCATTCTTCAGACATATTATTAGAAGTGACCAGTTAATGGAGAATGACAGCATGTGTTTGGTAAAATGGAGGGTTGGAGAAAAAGAGGAAGAACCCCAATGAAATGAATTCACCCAGTGACAGCAGCAACGGGCTTTGCGGTTGGCATAGGATCAGACAGTGCTTCATTCTGTTGTGCATAGGGTTGCTGTGAGTCGGCACCAGTTTGTTGGCACCTAACAACAACAACAACAAAGATTCATAACCTCAGAAACCTTATACAGCTTTGCTATGAGTCAGAACAGAGAAAAAGAAGAAAAAGGGAGGGGGAGCGAGGGAAGGGAGAAAAGAAGAAAGGTAGAAAAGATAAAAGACTACGTTTAAATTAAGAATAAATGAATTTATTGAAATACCTAAAATGGGGCTAGAACTTGCCCAGTGAAGAAGACTTCCTGTGGATCCTCTGCATTGTATAAGACTGTAGGTGGAATCCTGATCCCCATCCAGAATCTTCTGAGGTGGGAAATTTCCACTTGAAAGGACAAGTAAACCAACCTGGAGCATCTAGAAAAATGGAAGGTACTTCTTGAAAGAAAGACCAGCAGGAAAAACAAAAAACATTAACAGCAGTCTGAATACTACAAGAACAAGCTAGTTGTTCACCGGGGAGCCATCAAGGCAAGGGGTCAGGTGCCCTCAGGGCAACTCCTCTTCCAAGACTAAGATTCAAGGGGAATGCACAACCAGACATGTGGTCTTGCTGGTGACCACATTGGTTACCGATAAGGGGAAGTGGGGGCAAAACAGCAATGAAGTTGTGAGCTAAGTTCAACAACATTCAATAGACTCCTGTGAACCTGGGTTGAGACCTGGTTAGCCAGCAGTATGGCAAGACCTGGGGACTCCTGGGCTCAGAGACAGGAATATGGTTACAGAGGACTAGAGCAGAGAGTGCAACTGATATGAAGTGAGGGGAGATGCACAAGAACACCCATACTTGCAGATAGTACACACTTGGCCTGGCTTTAATGGCTGTATGATCAGAACTTGACTAGAGGAAGAAAGAAGAGGTAAAAAAGAGTAACCTGCTATAATTTGATGAACTTGACCTATACTTATGGATGTAGTAACTCAAAACAGGGAACAAATCTTTACAGTGAGGATCATTCCCACCCCCTCAGTACCCGGGGTTGACAGGGATGGGCAACTTAGACATTGGCTACCCAAAATGGGGGGGGTGGGGGAACTACAAAGGAAAGAAGTGACTGGCTTACAAGCTTTCAAGGGGAAGCCTAGTTCCAGAGGGTGTGGGCTGATAGAATTTCCACTGAGTAGTTTCCAACCTGATGATGATGAAAGGGCCAGACTGAAGAAAGGAGATGGGGGTAAGACTCTTGTGATTCAATAGTGAATAATTGTTATCAGGACTGACTGTGAGTGTTAGAAAGGTAAATGTAGACGTTTTGTAACAAAAGGAGGGGAGTAGTTGATTTTGCAGTCCAGGAGGGGGCCCTGGAACCATCAAGGGAGAAGAGTGCTGTGCAGAACCCTATTCAGAGAAGCATGACACCAGAGACGGTGGCAGAGAGATCGACTTGGATAGATGGAGCAGCTGGGGA
The DNA here is from genome assembly GCF_000296735.1 of Chrysochloris asiatica. NCBI lineage: Eukaryota > Metazoa > Chordata > Mammalia > Afrosoricida > Chrysochloridae > Chrysochloris > Chrysochloris asiatica. The sequence continues at coordinate 76,257 of NW_006409025.1, read as the reverse complement.
CTCTGGACTCAGGGAGGGAGAAGGGCTGTGTGCTGACAACTGGGGGGCAAGCTTGTGGGGTGTACCCTTTGGTTGTTTGTTTGATGTTACATGGTACAGATTGTAATCATTGCAATGAAATGAAATACGATAGGATGAATGCAAACCTGATGTTTTCCCATGTAAACTATCACTCAAATCACAATAAAAACTTGAAAAAAAGATGAATTTTAAATTTAGTCTTACTGTTAATAAAGAAGTTATGTGTGCTTCAGTTTTTTTTTTCATTTATATACAGAATAATTACATCTACAATAGCAACAAAATTTTAAAACTTTAAAAAATTGCTCTAATATATATACTTGGTTTTGCTGGTTCATTTCCAGTAACAGCTATAGTAGTATGGCTTGTACTTGAAAAACACCTACCCTGGATATGATGTAAAAATATAATGGGTACTCTACCTCTAGATAAAAGTTTTAGATATTGATTTTAAATAAACCCAACCAAACCTGTTGTGGCGCTGTGGGTTAATGCGCTGGACTTCAAAGTTGGTTTGAACCACAAGGTCGGTGGTTCAAGCTCACCAGTTGTTTCTTGGAAACCCTATTACAGGTTCGCTATGGATCGGAACCGACTCGACAATACTTAAATACAACAACAATCAAACCTATTTCCATCAAGGAGATTCCAACATACTGCAACTGTAAATCTTTACAGGAAGAGACAACCTCATCTTTCTCACAGAGACCCACTGGTGGATTCCAACCATGACCTTATAGTTAGAGTCAGCCCAAGGGCAGAACTAAATCACTGCTCTCTTTATAAGGATCATAGCGCAGAATGGCCATTAGATGGCAGCAGAGTTCTTCCCATGTTATATCAGAAGGCTCTGTTGGTAAAGTGCCTCTGAGTCTGTTCTCATTGTTGTTTCTGTTAGGTGCCATCTAGTTGGTTTCAGACTCATAGCGACCTTATGCACATTAGAATGAAACACAACCTGGTCCTGGGCCATCTTCAAAATCGTTTTTAAGTTTGAGCCTATTGTTTTAGCCTTTGTGCTAATCCATCTCTTTTTTTTTTTTTTTGGGGGGGGGGTCTTCCTTATTCACTATAAAATTTTCATATACATGAGACACTAATGAAACTACCACGACTTGGGTCATGCGTGTTAGTTAGTCTTCAAACTGACCTCTTAACTCCCGAACACTTTAAAGAACTCTTTTGCAGCAGATTTGTAATCAGTCATTTGATTTCTTTACAGCTGCTTCCACGAGCATTCGTAGTGGATTCAAGCAAAATGAAGTCTTTGGCGTCAATGTTTTCTGTATTTATCATGATGTTATTTATTGATCCAGAGATGAAGAATTCGGTTTCCTTTACACTGAGGTGCAACCCATACTGAGGATGTGGTCTTTGATCTCCATCAGTATTTTAAGTCCTCTTTGCTTTCAGCAATGTTGTATCATCTGCATCTCTCAGGTTGTTGATAAACCTTCCTCCAATCCTGATGCCACATTCTTTTTCATATAATCCAACTTCTCAGATTATTTGATCAGAGTACATACTGAATAAATATGGTAAAAGAATGAAACTCTGATATATACCTTTCTTAATTTCCAACTATTCAGTGTCCCCTTGTTCTGTTCAAACAACTCCTCTTGGTCTTCATACAAGTTCCTCAGGAGCACAATCAAGTGCACCGGAATATTCATTCTCCATTGTGTTGTCCATAATATGTCATGATCCACACAGCTGAACACCTTTGCATATTCAGTTGTGCACAGGTAAAAATCTTTTTGGTATTCTCTGCTTTCATCCATGATCCATCTTATATCACCAGTGATATCCCTTATCATCTGAATCTTGCTTAGACCTCTGGCAATCCCCTGCCATGTACCATTGCAGCCATTTTTAAATTATCTTTTTAAAAAATTATTTGCATATAATATTAATGATAATGCTCAATGATTTCCACATTCTGTAAGGTCACCTCTCTTTGGAATGGGGACAAATATGGGTCTCCTCCAATCAGTTGGCCAGGTAGTTGTCTTCTAAATTTCATGGCATAAATGAACAAGTGCCTCCTGTGCTGCATCAGTTAGTTGAAAGATTTTAATTTGTATTCCACCATTTCCTGGAGTCTTTTTTGCCAATGCCATCAGTGCAACTTGAACTTCTTCCTTCAGTACCTTTGATTTTTGATCATATATAATCTCTTGAAGTGGTTGAACATCATCCATTCCTTTTTGGTACAGTGAGTCTGTATATTCCTTCCAGCATCTTTTGATATTGTTGCATCATTCAATAATTTGCCCATGGAATCCTTCAGTATTTAAAGTCAAGGGTTGATTTTTTTTCTTTAGTTCTTTCCTCTTTAGAAATGCTGAGTATGTTCACCCCTTTTAGTTTTCTAATTAATTGTAACTTTATTGTAATACTTGACTTTGTCTTCTCCAGCTGCCCTTAGATATTTTTTATTCAGCTTTTTTATTTTCTCATTCCTTCCATTTATTTTACATATCTATACCGGTAGCGTAGTGGTTACGAATCGGGCTGCGAACCGGAAGGTCAGCAGTTCGAAACTACCAGCTGCTCCGCGGGAGAAAGATGAGGCGATCTGCTCCTGTAAAGATTTACAGCCTCGGAAACCCTATTCAGGGTCGCTATGGGTCGAAACCGACTCGATGGCACTTAACAACAACAACAACATACCGGAAATTAAGTTTCATAGTCTCTTCTGACTTCCAATCTATTATTTTCATTCTTTCTTTTCTTCTTAAGGATCTTTTGCTTTTTTCCTGTTTGATATTCTTGATGCCACTCCACAACTCTTCTGGTCTTCAATGATTAGTGTCTAATGCATCTATTCTGTTTTTGAGATGGTCTCTAAATTCAAGTAGAATATGTTCAAGGTTATATTTTGGCATGCATGGACTTGTTTTATTTTTCTCCAGCTTTAGTTTGCCCTGGCCTGAATTTTTACCTGTCTCTTCTCACAGATGTAGTCAATTTAATTTCTGTATATTCTATTTGGTGAGGTCCATGTGTATAGTCATCTTTTCTGTTGTTTTATAAAGGTATTTTCAATGAACAAGTTATTGGTGCTGAAAAATTCTATCGTGGTACCTCCAGCATAGTTCCTATTACCAAGGCCATAGTTTCCAACTACTGATCCTTCCTCTTTGTTTCCAATCTTGGCATTCCAATCACTAGTAATAATCAATACATTTTGATTGCATGTTTGATCAATTTCAGACTGAAGAAGTTGGAAGAAGTCTTCAATTTCATTATCACTGTCTTTAGTGGTTGGTGCATACATTTGAATAATAGTGGTATAAATTGGTCTTCCTTATAAGTGTATGGATATTATCCTATCACAGACAGCATTGTACTTCACAACAGATCTTGTTATACTTCACAAAAGATCTTGAAATGTTCTTTTTGATGATGATGAATGCCACTCCATTCCTCTTCAGTTTGTAATTCCAGGCTTAGTATACCACACGATTGTACAATTCAAAATTCATTTCTGCTCACTAATGTCTAAGGCATTGATGTGTTCCATTTAATTTTTGACAGTTGCCAGTATTCCTAGATTTATATGTTGTACATTTCATGTTCTGATAATTAATGGATGTTTACAGCTGTTTTGCCTCATTTTGAGTTGTACCCCATCAGCCAATGAAGGTCCTAAAAGCTTTCTTCCATTTTCTTCATTGTGGTTAACTAGTTTGAGGAGGCAACTTTTTCCTGTCATATTTTGAATGCCTTCCAAAATTAGGGGCTCATCTTCCAGCACTGTATCTGATAGTAAGTATTCTGATGCTATTCATGATGATTTGATATTCAATATTCTCATGCTATCCAACAATGTGCTACTGCTATCCCAAAGGTTTTCAATGGCTAAACAGTCAGAAGTAGTCTGCCTCTGCTTCTTCCCAGTCTGGCTTAGTCTGGAAGCTCATCTGAAACCTATCCACCATGAGTATATCCACTTGGTATTTAAAATACAAGTGGTATAGCTTCTAGCATCACAGCAACATGCAAGTCACTACAGCATAACAAACTGACAGAAGAGTGATGGTTTTGATTCATAGACACCCTGTATAGGGTTTACAGAAGCAGTTTGAATTGGGTTGGAATTGCCAACCTTGTGGTTAGCATCAAATGCATATCAAAGGCCCTAGGAAGCTAATTAAGGCATAGTATAGCAAGGTCCAAGGAGCTCTGGTAGCATACTGGTTACAAATCAGGCTGTGAACCACAAGGTCAGCAGTTCAAAACTACCAGCTGTTCCGCAGGAGAAAGATGAAGCTTTCTGCTCCCATAAAGAGTTACAGCCTTGGAAACCCTGTACAGGGTCGCTATGAGTCGGAACCAACTCCACGGCACATAACCACCACCACCATAGCAAGGTCAACAGTTCAAGCTCACCAGCTGCTCCCTGGAAACCCTATACAGGGTCGTTATGGGTCAGAATTGACTCGATGGCACTTAACAACAATAGCAAGGTCAGCAGTTCAAACCCATCAGCTGCTCCATGTTAGGAGTCGGAACTGACTCGACAGCACTTAAATCAAAGTATTTAAAAAATATACATCTACACATACTTCCTTTAGTAGCTATCCCAGAAGTTTGTTTTGTTTGCTGTTTTCTCTGAAGCTGGAAGGTAACATCTAAACAAAAACACATGGCAGAGGCTGAATCAATAGACTTAGGAGCCTGAAAGTAAGACCTTGGGTTAAGTATTGATAAAAAGAGTTTCATCACCAGGAAAACAGGAATCATAACAGTATCTATATCTTAGAATATTATGATTCTTAAATAAAATGATATTTTATAGAAGATTACTAATTATGAGGGTTAAAATACACACTCAGTATGTTTGTAATTTCTTCTCATTTTTCTCTTTTAATTTTGGTAACCACAGAAGCAGTACAAAAGTGGAATAGCAGGGAGAGGGGAAAAAAAAGGTATTTTAGATCACAAATCTGATTGTGGTTAGTACTATATTCTACAAAGTCCTGGTGTGGTACTATAGGATAGGCACCGGACCACAAGGTCAGTTTGAACCACAAGGTTTGCAATTCAAACTCACTAGCCACTCCTGGGAAACCCTATTCAGGGTTGCTGAGATGGATCTGACTTAATGGCACTTGACAACAACAGAAAATCTTCAAAGAAAATCTGTTGGTCAGGTTTCTGCTCTAAAAAGTCTTAGTTGAGTATAACAGAGAAATAAAGCTATATTGCTCATTGTGAGCAAGATCAGAAGAATGATTCTGACTTGGACCATGACTTGGAATGAGTCAGGAAAATCGATAGGACCCCATGATGGGGTCTAGGCATAGACCAGTGACAGAACACTGCCCACTGATGAAGATGGCTGAAAAAATTTCTAAACAGGTGTATCTAATAAATAAGTTTTGAATTGTTTTTGGAACAAGAATATAACTGTCCTTTATATCTTTAAACCTTCAGTAGAAGTCTCCAGCACAACTATTACTTGATTGGAACTCTAGGGACTGCTTAGCAGCTACAACTCCCCAAGAAGAGGGTATTATTAGACAAGTAGTAGAGAGGCAGCCAACAGAACAGGTAGATTCTCCTAGGAATCTGGAGAAATGCTAGAAAGAGAATTTTCCATGATAGGTGGCAGCACCTTTCACAAAACAATTAAACATACATCCTTTGTCCAAATTAATCTAAGGCTAATATTTGCTATTGGCTTTACTGTTTATTATGTATGTTGTTGTTATTGTTATGTAGCGTGGAGTTGGTTCTGACTCATAGCGACCCTGTACAGGTTTTCCGAGGCTGTAAATCTTTATGGGAGCAGAAAGCCTCATCTTTCTCCTGCGGAACAACTGATAGTTTTGAACTGCTGACCATGAGATTAGCAGCCCAATTTGTAACCACTACACTACCAGAGCTCCTTTTATGTATACCTAGCTATATATTTGCTTCTATTTTTCTTAAATATTGGATAGATTATATAGATCATGACTCTTTACCTCTAAATACTTAAGTGTGAATTTCATTAGAATAAAACAACTTTACAAAACTACACAATACTTAACCCACCATCTATATTCCAGTTTTGTGAAGTGACTGAATGATATCCTTAAAAGTTTTTGGTTTTTTGTTTCCTCCTCCAGTGCCAAATTCTGTTCAAGTCAGATACTCATATTTATTATTTATGTCTCCTTAGCCTTATATAACCTAGAACATCTCTGCAGCCTTCCTTTGTTTTCAAATGTAACCCCCACTTTGCATGAATAAAAATAGAACATTTCCCATTTGGAGTTTTTCTAATGATTCTTATGAATAGTTTCTAATTTATTCTATGTACTTTCAGCAATAATACCACAGGGTAGCAAGCTGGAGGTAGATTATAAGAGAAACCATATAGACAAGGCAATGAAATGGTTTATATGAAACTCTGAGAGAGAAAAAATGTTGAGCAATAGTTATATACCTAGCAAAATAGTCCCTCACATATTACAATGAAAGTAGAACATTGCTAAATAAGCAGAAAGTAAAAGAATTTTTAAAAACCACACTAACCTTACAAGAAATACTGACAGGATTTCTTTGGGCAGAGGCCCAACAACAGCAGACATGTTGGCCCTTTGATTTGAGATTAACACATGTGACAACATCACCCAGAAACTAACCTAGATATGAAAGTTTCCAAAGTAAAATAAACCAATAAGACTGAAAATGGCGTACCAGAGGTGTCAATTAATAAATGAGAAAAACTGAAAAAGCAAAATGAGGAAATAGGTAATGAAGCTACAGAACTTCCAAATAGAGATGAAGTTATGGTGATTTCATGATAGAATAAGCTATTTTAAACTTGGGAAGAAAATAATAAATTACAGGGTAACCTTGAAGAAAACTGATAAGCTTTCCATTAAAATAAAAATGATGAAACTCATAAAGATATAGTAAATGCTATAACTACAGCAAAAGAGAAATGATAAGAAAATCTGCAAACAAAATGAACTGAGTACAGAAAATTATACGGAACAAAGAAATCAGCAGCACCAAACATACACATGCACAGTAAAAGACAGCAGTAAATTAATGTCATTGTTATTGTTGTTGGGTGTAATCAAGTCAGTTCTGACACATAGTGACTCTATGTACAATAGAACAAACCATTGCCCAGTCCTGTGCCATCCTCACAACTGTTGTTAGCTTTTAGCCCATTGCTGCTGCCACTGTGCCAATCCATTTCCTTGGGTGTCTTCTTTTTTGCTGGCTATTCACTTTACAAGTGTTCTTCCCCAGGCACTGGTCCCTCCTGATAACATGACCAAAGTATTATATTGACTAAATGTATTGTGTGTACCAGCCAAGACACAGAGTATATAAAAATGGAAAGGAAACCATGACCCATGAATATGTTGTATACAAGAGACACACTTTAGACACAAAGAAGAAAGTTAAAATTCAAAGGGTGGAAAAATATATCAAGGAAATGATAGCCATAAAAGAGCAGACATGGCAAAATAAATTTCTGTTAAAATAGATTTTATAGCAAAAAACAGCATAAAAGGTAAATGAAGATATTATTTAATGACTAAATGGCTAATTTAACCAGAAGTCATAACCATAATAAATGTTTATGCACCCTGTAAAGAACCCCAAAATGCATAAATCCAACTTTAACAAAATTGAAGAGAAATAGACAACTCCACAACAGTAGTTGCTGTTAGGTGTCATTGAGTCGGGTCTAACTCATAGCAACTCTTGTTTTCAACACAACAAAACACTGCCCGGTTCTGCACCATACTCATAATGTTTCCTACAACTGAGCCTATTGTTACAGACAATGTGTCAAACTCTCTTATTGAAGATCTTACATTTCTTCATGACTTTAACAAGCATGAGATCCTCCTCTAGCAACTGCTCCCTACTAATAACATGTCTAAAGTACATGAGACAAAGTCTTGCCATCCTCACTTCTAATAAGTAAGAACTGTACTTCTTGCAAGACAAGTTTGTTTGTTCTTCTGGAAGTCCAAGATACATTCAATATATTTTTTACCAGCATCATAATTTAAATGTATCAATTCTCCTCTAATATACCTTATTCATTATCCAACTTTAGTATGCATATGAGGCAATTGTAGATACTAGGTCTTGGGTCAAGTATACCTTAGTGCTTAAAGTGACATATTTTCTTTCTAACACTTTGAAGAGGTCTTTGGCAGCAAAATTGCCCAATGTTTAAGTTTTTCACTCCTGCTTCCATGGGTGTTGATTGTGGAGTCAAGCAAATTTAATTCCTTAAGAACTTAAACTTTGTCTCTTCTTATCACAATGTTGTTCATTGACCCTACAATAGCAATAAAAGACTTTAATACATCACTACCAATGAAGAACAGAACAACTAGAAAGAAATTTAACAAAAACACAGAAAAGGTAAAGAACACAGTCAACCAACTTAATCTTGTAGACATATACAGAATACTCTACCCAACAATGGAACAAAATACATCTTATTCCAGCACACATGGAACATTCTCCAGCATAGACCACGTGTTAGGCCACAGTAATTCACAATAAATTTAAAAACATAGAAATCATACAAAGTGCGTTCTCAGATAATATAATAAAAATAGAAATTAATAATAATAAGGTGTCTCAGAAAACAGACCTGATCATCTGCTTCGGAAAGGCCACAATCTTAAAAATTCTTTAGAGAAGTTCTGTTCTGAGCTGCATGAGATGGAGTCAATGTGATGGCAACTAACAACAACAGACATGTACAGATATTGAGAATTCAGTGTGATAAACACTAACATAGTGATTAAACATGGTCTGAACCAAGTGTGAGCACTTCATGGATGAAGAACCAGCTATATATTTGTTTAAGCTCAGAAAAGTTTCAAAGAAGAGGTAGCATTGAAACAGGTAGAAGAAAAAGACAAGAGAGAGATCATGAAGCTCTTAAATGACAGAGATCATCCTTAGTTGTGGAATTTTCAATTCTAGTTGCCATCTTCATCACAGCCAACTGAGTTTCAGCATATTTTTGGATACGTATTTAATTATCTTGTAAAATTGGTTTTTATCAGTCTTTCCACTGTTTAACTACTGTCTGGAATGAGTTTTTGTTCCTTGCAATGATGACTCTGGTCTGAGACACAGAATCAGCTAATCAGACCCTGATCACCTGGATATGCAAAATTAAAGAAAGAGAGAAGTCAGGGATGACACTCAGATTTCTACCCACAGTAGGGCAACCTCAAGTACAAGGAGAAATAATCCAGGAAGAAGTCAATGATTTAGGAGGAAGTCATTGACTTTTTTCAGACAAGATGAGCTTGAGCTGCCTCCAGGATATGTAGTTTAGCTGGTAAACCTGGAGCTGAGGAGAAGAGATTTAGCAATTAAAGTTCTGAAAAGCATTTGCAAGTATTGCAATTGGAGCTGTGGAAATTTTTAGCATGAAGAAAAGAGGCAACGGTGAAACTGAAGGATGCATAGACTGTAGGCAAAAAGAAAGCCAACACAGAAGATTAACAGAGATCATCAGAAAGGCAGAAAGACAATGAAGAGGAAGTTACCAGATTCCAAGAGAAGATAGTTATTTCCTGGGCAGAGGGGATGGGAATCAAATTCCTTATACTCTGAATGACTTATTTTACCACGCTCTTTTTTATTTAATTTTTTTTATCTTAAAATCTAAACCAAATAAAAATTAAAATTATCTAAAACACCAAAAAGAAACCCACTTCCACTGAGTGAATTCTGACCTACAGTGAAGATATACAGGATTTCTGAGATTGTAATTCTTTACAGACCACCTCATATTTCTTATGTGGAGTAGTTAGTGGGTTTGATCCATCAACTTTGCAGTTAGCATATCAATGCCTAACTCACAGCTCCACTAGTACTTCTTTTAATGTTGTATATATATGATTTTATAATTACATATGTCATTGCTGTTGTTAAGTGCTGTGTGTAGTGTCCCTCTCATAGTGACCTTGTATAGGATTTCTGAAGCTGTAAATCTCTGCAGAAGCAGAAAGCCTCATCTTTCTCAAGCAAAACAGCTGGGTGGGTTTGAACTGCCAACCTTGTAGTTACCAGTACAGTACTTATCCTACAAAAGCCACCATGCTCTCATACATTTATATAGTATATATATTACACACACACTCTTATTTTTTCCCTCATGCAAGCTAGAAATGTCGGAGACATATCTCTACCACCTTGTGCTGTTTTGGTTTTGTTTTTTTCTTTTGGATACTGGGAGTATTTCTTTAAACTGTTGTTTAAAAGTACCATACTATTTCCCTCAAATGTTGCATCAGTATCTTCAGTCAGCTACAGCTCCCTTGTTAGTTTTTTTTTTTTTTTTTTTCTGACTCTGGAACACTGACATTCTTTGTGGACCCCAAAGTCCATCTTTCTGGTTCTCATTTCTGTTCCATATATAGACTGAGGAGATTTTTGTACTCATCTTTAAATACCCACCTAAAATATTTCCTCATCTTCTTAATCTTTTCACTCATCCAGGGCAATCAATGTGGCTTCAGCCTCTGTGTACTTCCTCTGTTTGTCAGCATCCTTGTTGTTTCAGCACTAATCCCATATCACTGCCATTGATGGCTCACATGTCTCTTACCTCAGATTGAAAGGTTAAGGATCTTGTCTTACACACGTATCTTGAGTACCTAGTAAAGTACCTAGTGCCCAGATAATTATTGTTGCCCAGATACCTATTTCTGAGAGTCAATTCTGAGTCATAAGTCTGAGTCATACCCTACAGGGCAGAATAGAATGCCTCACAAGGTTTCAAAGGCTTTAATCTTTAAGGAATTAGACTACTACATTTTTATACTGTGGAGCAACTGGTCAATCTTTTGGATAGCAGCTGACTGCTTAACCACTGCACCACCAGGGCCAAGGTAGTTCCACACAAGTGCTTGCCCTTGAGCTGAGATTGACTAAAAGATTCACCAATTTATTTCTAACACTAAATAACTTGCTTTTTCTAATTCTAAATGCAAGATCAGATATATGTCTGACTTTTCTTTGGGCTGTATGAATAGAGAAAATACAGTGGCAATTTTTGTTTGCTTGCTTGTTTCTGATATTTTTTCCTTCTCTTGGTTTTTTTTTTTTTTTTACTACACAAAGGTTCTATGAAAATGTGTTAATTTTTTGTTTTGTTTTTAGAGAGGGAAAAGGATGAAACAAGTTTAAGAGGTATTATGGAAACTCAACTAAGAATGAACTCTTGCTTTCCTAATGTTGGACTTCAGAGTTAGCAGAAGACTTTGTAAATACCAAAAAAGACAATGAGTAAATAAATGATGTGGCCTAATTTGTCGTTCAGAGTAGAAGCTGTGATACACGTGACTTGTATGTGGAGATATTTTAGTATCTGTGATTTTCCTGTTCAGGAAAGCCCTTTTAAAGTCATTTACAAATACTTGTAGAGCTTCAGAAGTTGGTCAGTAGAATTGATTCTAAAAATCCTCTGGTCAAGGGAGGTGTGTATTCTTTGTGTATACTTGGAATCGGGTCCACCAAGTTAATCTTCATTTGCAATCATGTAATTCATGAACTTTTCTAAAGTCCTGAGGGAGAAACAGTCATGTAGCCACCACCCATCGCTTCTGAAGCTTGCAACAAAGCCATGTTTGGCAAGACTTCTGCTCTCTAAGCCAAACCACCAACACTCTTTCACACAAGGCTTCCTGGCCTAACCTACATCTGCTAACCACATAGTCAACACAGCTTCATTACTGTGGTGCAAGAGGGCCATCATGATGGTGAGTGGGTAGTTGGGGATGGCAAGCATAGGAAACTAGGTTCAAAATGTGGCAATGTGTACAGCTATGAGTGTAGAAAGGAGCCCTGGTGGCACAATGGTTAAGTATTCCACTGCTAATTGAAAAGTTGGTGATTCAAACCTACCCAGTGCCTTCTCAGAAGAAATACCTGACTATATTTTCCATAAAGATTGTTGTTGTTTGGTGCCACTAGATTGATTCTGACTTATAGTGACCCTATTCACAACAGAACGAGACACTGCCCGATCCTGCACATCCTTTCAATTGTTATCTTTGAGTTCATTGTTTTATTTGAGCACACTGTGCCAATCTGTCATTTGGGGGTTCTTCCTGCTTTCCTTGACCCTCCACTTTACCAAGCATGATGAATTCTTTAGGGACTGAAGTTCTGTGCTTCTATGGAACAGTTCTTAAGAAATCCTATGGGGCAGTTCAATTGTTACATGGTCTCACTATGAGTCTGAATTGATGCAATGGCAACTTACAATAACTATACTATGAGTGTAGAACTATGAGTACAAGTCATAACAGAGGGATGGCAACGGACTTAAAATGTACCATACATGGATGATCTTTTTAAGAACAAAATGTATGAGAAGATACTAAGTGATTTTTATATATTCCTTTAATGATACAGCTCATTCACGAATTAGAAATTATTGAACTGATCCCTTCTATGTTCATATTTCATTAGAACTTTATGCATTTTTACAGTATTGATTACAGCCTTGCATTGATTTATTGCTAATGTATATGCCAATTTTCCTTATTAGACCTAGTTCTTGTTGTTAAGTGCCGTCAATTTGGTTCCTATTCATCCCGACTCTGCAGATGGTTTCTGAGACTGTAAATCTTTGCAGGAGCAGAAAGTCTCATCTTTCTTCAATGGAGTGACTGATGGGCTCTAACCAATTGCTAAATTTTTAGACCTCAGTCCAATGTTTATCCTACAAAGCCAACTTACTCCTAGTAGACCTATTATGTTAGACCTTATCATTCATTTTATTTATGTCCTCCCCAGTGTCTGGAATGGTGGCTGTTATATTTTTCTTGGTTAATTAATATTTTGTTAGCTATGAGCCAGAACTGACTCAAGGGTACTCAACAACAACAGGTGCCATTGAATTGGTCTAGACTCATAGCAATCCTATGTACAATAGAATGAAACACTGCCCAGTCCTGAACCATCTTCACAATTGTTAACATTTGAATCCATTGCTGCTGCCATTGTGTCAGTCCATCTTCTTACTGGTCTTCCCTTTTTCACTGACCCTCCACTTTTATTAAGCATCATGTCCTTCTCCATGGATTGCTCTCTCCTGATAACTTTTCCAAAGTGTTAGAGGCTAAGTCTCATCATCCTCACTCTGAAGGAGCATTCTGACTGAACTTCTTGCAACACAGATTTGTTTGTTCTTCTGGGTCCATGGTACCTTTAATATTGTTCTCCAATACCATAACTCAATGAATCTATTTTCCTATGGTCCTCCTTATTTATTGTCTAACTTTTTCATGTACATGGGGCTACTGAAATTACCATGGTTTGGGTCATGCACACTTTAGTCCTCAAACTGTATCGTTGCTCTTGAACACTTGAAATACGTCTTTCGATGTAACTTAGCCTAATGCAATATGTTGGATTTCTTGATTGCTGTGTTCATGAGTGTTGATTGTGGATATAAGCAAGTTGTAGTCTTTAATAACTTTAATCTTATCTCTACTTTTATAATGTTATTTATTGGTGTAGTTGTGAAGATTTTCATATTCTTTACATTGAGGTGAAATCCATATTGAAGACTGTAGAATGTGATACTCATCAATAAATATTTTAAGTCCTCTTCACTTCCAGCAAACATTAATATTATTATTGAAGCAAATATAAGGTAAAAAGCACATTGGTGAAAATTAACTTGCTTTGGATGACAGATGAGATTTTTATGTCATTCAATTTGAGAAGTTACATATGTATTTTCAATAATATGTTTTCTAAAAAAAAAAAAAAAGCCATGTAGAAATAAACAAAAACAATGACACTACAAATAAATATGATAACTGATGCAGATCTCACCCAAGAAGGTAGCTGATGCCAGATCAGCCTTGCCTTCATTGTAACCCAACTAAAATTAGAGTCTTTCTCTTCCAAATGGACAGAAATCAGTCTTCAGACAGCATGAAGAAGAATGTTTTAGCTGTGACATGTGTTGAGACTCAGACTGCTGAAATAATTGGTCCTTGAAGCAGGAGGTGTTGAAATACCATGTTGTTTTAATAATGTTCATTGGGAGACTGATATTTCAACACACTTGAGTGACTTTCTTATCATAATGTGTTTAGGCATAAAAACTGAAGATTGATAAGAAATTAGACCGTCTAAGAAATTTGAGGCTAAGTGTATAGAAATGTCCCAGCAACCTACCCCAGTGAGCATTGATGTGAGTTGGACCAACATCCCAAATTAAAATGTTAGATTAGTGAGAATTAAATTGTATGTCTCCTGTTTTTTGTGAAGGAAAGACTGAAGATATTGATGCTTAAGTTACAAATTTTTATTAAGAATTAGAGAAATTTAAAGAACTACTTCTACCTAACCCCTACAAAATCCACATATTTAACAGTGCTTACATGAAGTAAGGAGTTGTAGTGGTACTGTGGTTTAGGAGTTGGGCTGCTAACAACAAGGCCAGTGGTTCAAATTCACCAACTAATCCTAGTGAGAAAGATGAAGCTGTCTTCTCCCATAAAGATTTACAGTCTTGGAAACATTATATATGGTCACTATGTGTCAGAATATACTTGATGGCAGTGAGTTTGGTTTTAGGATTTTACATGAAATAAGTAAAAAAACTATTGCTACTAGAACTTCAGTTCATACATGCATAGACTTATTCCAAAACAAACTGTGTTTAAACATGTCTTTGTGATCAGTGAACTGCTGCAGACAAATTCTCTCAGTATAGACTTGTATAGTCTAGTTAGGATGTTGTGATAGTTAATTAACATGACTGGGCCAGGATTTTCAGTGGTATGGAAGTTAAGATGTAGTAATTCCCCATAATGATATCTGCTATGAGCAGCCAACCAATTAAATAAAACTTTCTTAGGGGTGTAGCCAGCTTCCAATGTATTGGACACTCAGACAAAGTTGCTTGTTCTCTGCTGGACCCAGATCTTGCAGCTGTCTCATCTTTTGACTTCTGGTTCTTTGGATTTGAGTCTGTGGCCTGTTCTACTACCTGTCCATCCTGGGAGTCATCAACACACTGCCTTCTTTCCTGACAGACCTGCCTGCTTATTTGCTATCTGACCTGCTGACCTTGGTTCATCAGCTCCACAGCTACATGAATCTTTAGACTTGGGACTTGTCCACCTCTACAACTGTGTGAGCCATTTCCTTGATATAAACCTCTCTTCTATATAGATATATAAAGTTTATTGATTTTGCTTCTCTACAGAACCCAGACATTTAAAAAGAAAAACACAAAATCTCCAGTCACAACAGTGGCTTCTGATGGATCTGCTGGATAAATTAAATTTAAGGCAGTGAGGTCAGTTTAGAAGGTTTTGGTTACTGTTTGGGAAGATTCCAAAGGGAGTAATCTTGATAGATTTTCTCCAAGGCACAGGGAGATCATGGAAGTGTTATTATGAAAAAGTTTCAAGAAAATTGAAAATTGCACTGGTCATAAAAGTAGCATGTAAGTTACACTAAGGAATTTCCTCCATCTCAATAAGCATCTGTTCATTCTTCAAAAGTAGTAAGGGGTGTTCTAGAAGAATTTTGTTGATGAACCTTATCCTACCCACCCCAGAGTCCTGATCTTGCCTCTTCAGATTTCCTTTTATTCCCAAATCTCAATAAACATTTACAAGGGATGCAAAATGAGTTCCTTGAGGATGCCAAAACTGCTATTTATACATGGCATATATGTAAGAGTAAAGAATTATTTTGTGAAGAGTTACAGAGATGGAAAGACCTCCTTCATAACTGTATAGTCTTAGATAGAGGATGCATCAAGAAACAGTAGCTACACACTTTGATATTTTAGTTAAAGATGTATATGACCTTGTAGCAATACGTTTTTACTTGCCCTGATCTTGCACCTTATACATAAAAACTTTTAAAGTTATAATCCACCAGGAATCTTTTGTTAAAACTAACAAACCTTTCCAATCTAACTGTGAAGTTATACTAAGTTATACTAAGTGGGAGCTGTATATTGATGAAACATGTATTGCTTCTGAAAATTAGTAAAAGCTTGGGGTTATGAGTAAAAGAGAGAGCGTATAGAATATTATTTGTTATACCCAGGGAATATTCATTTCCTGAGAAAATAATAAAATTGTTTTATATACACTTACTTTTCATTAAAGGATCTCTGGCAGCGTAGTGGTTACGTATGAATAGGGCTGGGAACCGCAAGGTCAGCAGTTCGAAACTACCAGCGGTTCCACAGGAGAAAGATAAGGCTTTCTGCTCCTGTAAAGATTTACAGCCTTGGAAACACTCTACAGGGTCGCTATGAGTCAGAACTGACTCCACGGCTCTTAACAACAACTCTTCCTTTTGTCTGGTAGCATCCTGAATTTTTAGTTGGATTGCTAAATGAAAGGTCAATACTTCAAATATACCAATCACTCTTCTCCTGTAAAGATTTATATCCTTGGAAACCCTACACAAGGTCACTGTGAGCCAGAACCAATTTTGCGGAACACCAACACCACTCTTTCCTTATTGACTATCTCATTCTCGAACATTTCACATTAATGACAAAAGTAACATATCTGTTATCTGACTATGTTTTGCATATTAAAGATGTGCTTTGGACATTAACAGACATCAAGCTATGAGGCAAGAGTAACTGGCTATGAAAATTAAGGTTGTGTATCAACTTGACTGGGCAATGATTCTCAGTGCTTCAGCAATTATGTAATAATGTAATTTGGTATTTGCAAAAAATGTGTGGAACCAACTATTTCTCCCACAACATGCTGCTTTTCTGTCGGATTTGATAACCTACTGCGATAGCCACAGAAAACTCAGGCAACATGCTCACAATTATGGGCATTAATATGAAAGTTAACAGGATCAGAAAATGTTCAGGACATAGTTCTACTCAGCTGCTGATAAGTGCCCACAGGACATATTACTCTACTACACCACAAACCTCAGCCTGAAGGCACTCAGCTCTAGCTCCTTGGGTCAGCAAACCAACATTCATCTTCCCATACACATACACACTTAAGTGACTGTGCCTGAAGAAGCCCCACTCTATAAGAAGCCTCCTGCCCAAAGTCACTCAGTTTTACTTGCTCCTTGAATTGATAAATGCACTGCTCTGTTTCATATTCTGGTCTTTGTTCTCTTGCTGCTGCTCCTCTGCCAGTCCTCTGGTGTCACAGCTATATGTCCCTGGGTAAAGGAGGTTCTATGTACAAGGATCTCATGGTCCAAAGGGCCCACTCCTGGCTCTTCTTTGATGGTAGTGAGACCCCTTGCATCTGAAATGGTTCATTTTATATCCATACAAGAGTTTCAAGTTTTTACAATTCCATTTAATTCAGCTAACATCCACAGTTGAATCATGTCAGATTATCAGTATCTTTTCCCATTGTCTAGAACCCAGACTCAGCAGGGCAGAAACATTGTTTGATGGGAGTTACATACTATGGCTAGAAAAGACATTTGATAATTCACTACTCCACAGCAGTTATGTAATGATGTAATCATCCTACATTTTGTGCCCTGATGTGATTATCCTCCATTTTCATACAATTCTGAGTTTCTAAAAAATGACCTGGTCTTTTCCATCTAACCATGATGATAACTGAGGAGTGTGTATAGATAAAGAGAGTCAAATGAACATAGTCCATCAGTGTTGTTTTCATTTTGTTCCATGTTCAGAGTCTTTAAAATGCTAATTTGAGACTATAGAGGGGATTCATTATGTAATTTTCAAAACTGATTTCACCAGTGATCTGACTTTGGATTCTTCAGTATTATCTTTCCAAATAAGTAAACCAGTCTGGGAGGCCTACTTCTAAGCAGTTTACTCCTGTATCTAACTATC
>NW_006409025.1:57118-58288 GCF_000296735.1 Chrysochloris asiatica | reverse complement strand
GACATTGTTTCGTTCTGCTGTGCATGGGGTCGCTATGAGTCAGTTCTGACTCGATGGCACCTGACAACAACAACAAATATATATATATTGATTACTGGGATGTATGAGATGAGAGGAGGGGACAGAGGGAGGGGAAGAGAGAACACAGGGTATGGAATAGACACAGGAAAGCTTGGGTGTTGGGGGGGCAATACACAAGAAAGGGGAGGGGAATGGAAGAACAAAATGGATGGGAGAACAGTTAGGCAGATTCACATGGGCTAAGTTGGACAAAGTTAAATTATTATGTATGCACAACCTTGGAACAACAGGGCTATGGGATACAGGGATTGAGTCATAGTTTGAATGGGTAAAAGAGGGGAATAATGTTAAGCTGCTTGGCTGTCTTCTGAAACTTGTTTTCCCTTGCCTACCATTGTAAAATAGACACTTCAGGAGAGGAGAAAGGAATAGCTAGAAACATCACAATAGAATACTTCTCAGTCCGTCTTTAGCCTATAACTGATTGGAATACTTTAAAGGGGCTAGAAGTTGCCCAGTGAAAATAGCTTCCTGTGGAGACTTTGCATTGTATAAGACCATAGGTGGAATCTAGAATCTCATCCAGAATCATCTGAGGTGGGAAATTTCCACTGGAAAGAACAAGTAGACCAGCCTGGAGCAGCTAGAAGAACGGAATATACTTCGTGAAAGAAAGACCAGCAGGAAAAATCAGAAAAAATAGCGGCAGTCTGATTGATTCCTACAAGAACAAGTAAGTGGTCAAGGCAAGTGGTGGGGTCCTCTCAGAGCAAACTCCCTTCCAAGACTAAGACTCAAGTGGATTACAAGAGCAGGCATGTGGTCTGGCTGGTGACCACATTGGTTACTGATAGGGGAAGAGGAAGTAAAAACAGCAATGATGTTGGGAGCTAAGTCTGACCATATTCAATAGACTCCTGGGAACCCGGGTGGAAACCTGGATGGCCAGCAGTACGCAAGATCTGGGGACTCCTGGACCCTAAGGCAGTGACATAGCCACAGAGGACTAGAGCAGCGAAGAAAGCATCCAGCTGATATGAAGTGAGGGGAGATGCACAAGAACACCCGTACTTGCAGATAGTACCCATTTGACATGGCTTTGATGGCTAGATGATCAGAACTTGACTAGAAGAAGAAAGAAGAGGGAAA
>NW_006409025.1:52777-56084 GCF_000296735.1 Chrysochloris asiatica | reverse complement strand
TTAAATTATATATATATATATATATTTAAAGTTTTTATTGTGAATTATGTGGGTTTACATGGGAGATCATCAGTTTTACATTCATCCCATTGTATTTTTTTTCATTGCAATGATTACAATCCCCTCCATGCATCATCAAACAACCAAAGGGTACACCCCACAGGCCTTGCCCCCTGGCCATCAGCACACAGCCCCTCTCCCTCCCTGAGTCTAGTGTGCCCATTCACTCTGTCTGTCCATAATATTTTGATGATCCCAAGTAAAAATGAAGAAACTATGAAGAATGGATCAATCAATTAATTACAGAGTTGGGGAAGGATATATAAGGGCAATGAGACAAGTTGCATTCATTCAGGTCTACCAAGAAGTAGATGGACTGATCAGTGATACACATGAGATGTTTATTTATTGGGCAGAGAACAGGAGAAGTTGAAGGAAAAGGAGAGAGGGAAGGAAAGATGATTTGGTAAGAAAGGCCTTGAACTGCAGCACAGTTTCAAGCAAGTGAGTCTCAGAGCCAACATTTAACATGAGAAGAGTCCTACACCACACAGCAATGGATCTGCATTAGCACCCCACGTGGAAAATAATTGACCTGAAAGCAGCAAGTGGAAATGTGCTCTTGGGTCAAACACAGTGTACTTCCCAAAGGCCAGCAGATGGAGTCAATTACGCTCCTTATAATGAAAGATATGAAGGGCATATTTTCATGTTCAACACACAAGCAAAACACTAGTCTTAAAAATATGACACAAATGTTACAAATTTATTAATTTTGTACTGATTGATTATTTGTTCTTATACAAGCATACTAATTGGTTGTTTTGAAGTTATTGTTGTTAAGAGCTCCTTTGAGGAGGAGTGTATTGTGTAATAAATAAATAAAAAGCAATTTCCTGAATTTTGGGAACTGTTAAGCCAGAGGAAAGAAATATTTTATTCTGAACTTCCCTTTTTTAGGATTCGGTGCTATGCACACTTGGTGTTATACAAGATGAAAGCAATGTTGATGTGATAATGAAACAGCCAAAAGATCAAAGGATTTAAAAAACAATTTAAGTTGCACATTATGGCAGAATGGTTAATATGTAGTATTTGATGTGGAAACAAGAAATAGTCAAAATTTTATTTTTCTCTATTAAGTTTTTTCTACTTTGTTTGATAATGCCAATACACTAAAAGTAGGACATCATAGATTCTATAGGAGTCCTGGGTTAATGCGCCAGACTGCAAAGCCATTTGAACTGCAAGGTCAGCAGTTCAAGCTCACCAGTTGCTCCTTGGAAACCCTATGTATATAAGGTCACTATGAGTCAGAACTGACTTGACGGCACTTAACAAAAACATAGGTAGAAAGTTTGATCTCCAATGTAGGGGGCAGTTAAGAGATCATATCTAGATTCAGACAGAATTACTTTTATTCAATAACTGGGTGGTGTAAAAGAAAAAAATTACTTAAACTATCTAAGCCTCGGTATTTACAAAAGGAAACTAAGAGTTCTTTACATGGTAATTATGAGAATTGAATTAGGAAATGAATGTAAATCAATGTCGCTTTATTTATTGGGCATTGATATATAATGATTATTAGTTTTATTATAACACAGATACTATTTGTTGACTTTTTGAAATGTTTTCCTTTTATTGAAATTTACAGTGTCTCTCATAAGTTATTGAATCCCTAACTGGGTAGAGCCATCTATCTTCTTAAACACAAGAAGAATTCAATTCTGAGGTATTCAGAAGCATAATTGTCTCATCTAGTAATTAGTAAATTTCTAGGAATATTCTCCAATAGCCTGGCTAGAGGCTTTCCAATAATACACAAACTGTACTCTATTTCTACTAATACTCAATTCCATAGTTAAAGATTCATCATCTCCATTAATTCCACTTTGGGAAGATTCTAAGGGCAAAATATCAAATGACAAAAAACATCAAAAGAAGACGGAAGGAACACTCAGTCAATGTACCAAAAAATAATTGGTTGCTAACTAAATATTTCAGGAGGTAGCATGTGACCAAGAACTGATGGTATAGAAGATAAAAGTCCAAGTGGCACTGAAAGCATTGGTGAAAACGTATCCCAGGAGTTGACAAAATACCAATTGAAATGTTCTAAAAAATGGATACAAGTATTCACTCATCTATGTCAAGAAACTGAAAACAGCGACATGGTCTACTGACTGGAAGAAATCCCTATTTGTGCCTGTTCCAAAGAAAAGTGATCCAGCAGAATTCACAAATTGTCAAGCAATATCATTAATATCACACACAAGTAAAATTTTGCAGAAGATAATGCAAAAAATAATTGAAACAATATATTGACAAGAAACTACCAGAGATTCAGAACATATTTAGTAAAGGACAAAGAACCATTGGTATCATTACTGACATCAGATGTCCTTTGCTGAAAGCAGTGAACAACATAAAGATGATTACCTGTGTTTTAATGACTATGCAAAGACATATGACTGCATGAATCATAATAATTATGGATAGCATTATAAAGGACAGAAATACCAGGATATTTAATTGTGCTCATATGGAACCTGTACATAGACCAAATAGGAAGTCTTTGAACAGGAAGAGTGGAAATTGTATGATTTCACATCAGCAAAGGTATGTGTCAGGATTTACCCTTTCATCATACTTGTTCAACCTGTATACTGAGCAAATATTACAAGAAGATGGACTATATGAAGAAAATGCATTAACAACCTGTGATATGCAGATAACACAACTTTGCTTGCTAAAATCAAGAAGACTTGAAGCATTTACTAATGAAGATCAAAGACTATAGTCCTCAATATGGATTACAACTCAACGTAAGGAAAACAAAAGTCTCACAAATATATTAATAAGAACCATCATGATAAACATAGAAAAAGTTGAGGTTGTGAAGAATTTAATTTTACATGAATTCTTAATTAATTCCCATGGAAATTGCATTGAGCAAATCTGCTATAAAATGTTAAAAAACAAAATAAACAAACCAAAAAAAACACAACGATATTACTTTGAGGTCTAAAATGTGCCTGGCACAAGCTATGGTATTTTCATTGCCTCATATGCCTGAGAAAGGTGGACATTGAGTAAGGAAAACAAAAGAATAATTAAGATTTTTAAATTATGGTTGTTGTTGTCAGGTGCCATCGAGTCGGAACCGACTCATAGCGACCCCATGCACAGCAGAACAAAACAATGTCCAATCCTGGGCCAACCTCACTACCGCCGCCACACTTGACGCCATCAATGATGTCACCTGGCTGATCCATCTCGTTGGGGGTCTTCCTCTTTTTCTCTG
>NW_006409025.1:40859-45904 GCF_000296735.1 Chrysochloris asiatica | reverse complement strand
TGTTTTTACTGCTATGTGGGGAAATATTAGGGTGGAATTAATGGCAATGAGAGGTAAAGCAGCACAAAAATCATTACACAGAGTTATATGCCCCTACAAAAGGAAAGTGGGGAAGAAAAAGAATCACATTCCTAAAATTAGCATGAATGCAAAAAATAGACAGAAAAGCAGTGACCTCAGAAAAACAGAATTTGCAAAAGAATGAAATACAGAAAAAAGTAATTGATATTTCAGAGTACTGAATTGACATGATATTTCTATTTTCTGTTCTTGAAATTTTAAGAGGTTCTCATGATGATGAATGTGAGTGCCAAGGTTGGTACTGAAAGATTGATAGTTTGAACCAACCAGATATATCTGGGAAGAAAGGCCTGGTAATGTGCTTCTGAATGGTCAAATCCTCGATGACTCTATTAAGTACAATTCTGCTCTGTATTCCATAGGATCGCATGAATCAGAACCGACTCAACAACAGGATGAATAAAAATCACTGGGTGGTGCAAATAGCTAACGGACTTGACTGAGTTCACTCAGAGGCACATCTGAAGAAAGGCCTGGCAATGTACTTGTGAAACATCAGAAGTATTAGTAACTCTATGGAGTACAATTTTACCCTAATATGCACAGGGTGGTCATGCTTTGAAGTCAACTTGTCAGCAATTATACTGTGCTTTTAAAATAAAAATGACCATTAAATGTGATCATTTATGGAGCAATATTCTAAAAATTGGAGTCCCTGGTGAGGTGCTCTGGGTTAATGTGCTGTACTGCCAAAGTTGGTTTGAATTGAAAGGTCAGTGGTTCAAGCTCACCAGCTGCTCCTCAGAAACCCTATATAAGGTTGTTAAGGGTTGGACTGATTTGATGGCACTTAACAATAAAAACAACTCTAAAAATTGTAAAATGTTATTATCATCAGTATTGTTGATGTTATTTCCTATAATTAGTAATTTATCCAATTCCATCATGTCTTGGGGACTATTTTCCAAGTTGATATCACAAACTACTTATCTACTCCTCTGGAGACAATAAAATGTAAACCACCTACTAAATTGAACTACACAAAAGAGATAGTGGACTATTTTCTACTTTTTCTCAATATAGAATATGAGGATATTATAAATCACCACAAGAGAAATTCAGATTAGAAATAGCAAGAAGAATAATTTCTTACTGTTATGCATATAAAGAGGTTACTAAAAGAAAAAGAGCTATATGTTTTCTACAGATAAGAATAATTTCCTGCTGGCCTTTAGTTGTTTAGAATAGTTTTTGGTGTTGGACAAGGATTAGTGAGTGGGGTGATCTCTAAGAACTAGTTCAAGTCTTTTATATTATAAATTGTCATCTATTTAACAAGTAAAGATGTGCTGCTTGCTCATATACCAATAGATGTGCTTCCATTTCTCATAACCTCAATTAAATGTGAAAACACCAAAAAAAAGTATCTAATGTAGGTGATAAAAACGTTGAGTTGGATTTTTCTGTTGTGATTGCTATTCCTTTTTTTTTTTTTTTTTTCCCTCACCCAAACCATTCTTTGCTCAGGTTGAAGCAAATTGGATAGCTTTACTCACCTATAGCATAGGATATGATATTTCCTTCTTTATACAACTTCCTACTCAAATACAATTTCTTCCCAAAGGTTGTGAAGGCAGCCTCTACTTCTTTATCCTTTCAACCAATCCTAAAACGTCATTTCCCCCATAATTAGTTAAGAAGTACAAAAATGGCAATGCCACTGAAAATACAATATCTTTATTTTCATCGTCTAGGTGACAGGATGTATTGAGGGTGTTAAGTGTTACCATGTCAGATTTCACTTCCTACTTCATAATCAGTCTGATATGGGTCTACCAGGCCTGTGTTATGTCCCAGCCTTTCCGAGGAGATTGTGCTTCTAACCTGACCAGTGCTGCTTTCACTTTAATTACCCTGGGACATAGTTAACAGAACCCTGCATCCACCTTCTGCCCCTTCTTCCATCTTCAGGATTATAAAAATGAAAGAAATGTGTTATGATCGATTCACTTGCTTACTGGATGATTTCATAGTCTGGCTATTAGCTATGAAAAAAATGTAATGCCATCCTCACATATGTAATTTTAGTTGGGAGGGAAAGGCTCAAATGAAAGCCTCAAGAGAGGCCAAGGGGAATAGAAAGAATGTTAGCATATGGGGAACTCAGACTGATGATTTAGTAAGGCAGTTGGATGGAGTATTTATGGCACTAATACTGGAGCTTGATATTTCAGCTTTTTTACTTGCAGTTTGTATGCCAGGTGGAATATGATTCTGGGGGATACCATGTTAGTCCAGGTGAGAGTAGCTCATTGGGAGGCACTGCACATCTTTTTGACTAGTGTTTTTCCCGGAGAGGTGGTAAAAATGGGTTTGATGGCCAAGAAGCCAGAGATCTTGGATTCAACTTAACATCCAATAAACGTATTGTTGGGTAGTCTTCAGACAAAATAGTGTAGTAGGTAAGAGGTTAGGCTTTGGTCTCAGACTAATGAAGGTTCTATGCTCTTGTAAAAATAAAAGCAACATTCTTGTTCCTTTACTTACTCAGTTGAAAAAAAAAAATGTGGATAATAATTTATCTAAATCAGACAATACATGAATTGTCCTTAGCGTATTACCTGACACATGAACATAATCAAAATTAAGGAGAAAGAACAGGAAGTAAAATAGAGAAGTTCCTGACAGTATTCCCTGCATAAATAAATTTTGAACACTTATTATAAAATCAATCACAGCTATCTGTCAGTTTGCTGTACTGTGGTGTCCTGGATGTTGCTATGATACCTGAATCTATCCTACCAGTATTTTAGCAGAAATTCCAGACTGAAACTGAATAGGAAAGCCTGACAATCTACTTATGAAATTATTGTTATTAGGTGCCATCAAACCAGTTCTGACTCATAGCATCCCTGTGTACAACAGAACAAAACATTACCCGATGCTGTGCCATCCTAACAATTGTTATGTTGGATCCCATTGTTGTTGCCACTGAGTCAATCCATCCAGTTAAGGTCCATCCTCTTTTTCTCTGACCCTATACTGAACCACAAGGTCAGTGGTTCAAACTCACCAGCCCCTACTTGTAAATATTATGCAGAGTTCCTATTAGTTGGAACTGACTCAACAGCACTTAACAACAACACACTTTACCAAGAATTGATGACCTCCTAGAGGGACTGGTCCCTCCTGAAACATATTAAAGAACAAGAGACAAAGTGTAGCCCTCCTCCTTTTTAAGGAGCATTCTGATTGTACTTCTTCTAAGACAGATTTGTTTGTTCTTCTTAGTGTCCAAGGTACTTTAAATAACCTTCACCAACACCATGATTCATATGTATCAATTCTTCTGTGATATTTCTTATTCATTGTCCAACTTCACTTGATATGGGTCAGACATACTTAGTACTTAAACTGATATCATTGTTCTGTAAAACTTTATAAAGATGTGGTTTGCAGCAAATTTGTCAATTCAATATATCTTTTGATTTCTTGACTGCTGCTTTCATAAGCATTAATAGTGGATCCAAGAAGAAGTATGACAACTTCAATCTTTTCTGCATTTTGTCATGCTATTTATTGGTTCAGTTGTAAAGATTTTTGTTTTGTTTTGTTTTTTACATTGAAGTGTAATTCATATTAAACTTTGTAGTCTTTGATCATCAGTAAGTATTTCAAGTCCTATTTGTTTCTAAGAAGCAAGTTGTGTCATGTGCATTGTTGTTAAGATTATAAGTGCCATCAAGTTGTTTCCAACACACGATGACCCTGTATAGAATTTCTGAGAAGCAGATGAGATTTCCTTCAATCCTGCCACACACTTCTATATGTAATCCAGTTTGTCTGATTATTTGCTCAGCATATAGATTGAATAAGTATGGTGAAAGGATATAATCCTGGCACACACTTTTCTTGATTTAAGAATATTCAGTACTAAAAAAAATAATTCAGTATTCCCTTATTCTTTTTGAACAACTGCCTCTTGGTCTATGTTACAGGTTTCTTGTGAGCAAAATTAAGCATTCTAGAATACCCATTTTTTGTAATGTTATCCAGAGTTTGCTATCATACACACTGTTGTATGCCTTTATATAGTTAAAGCACAAATAAACATCTTTCTAGTATTCTTTGTTTCAGCCATGATCTGTTTGATGTCAGCAGTTCCATGTCCTCTTTTGAATCCAGCTTGAATTTCTGACAGCTCCATGTTGGCATAGCACTACAATAGTTTTTGAAATTTCTTCAAAAGCATTTTACTTGCATGTAATATTAATGGTATTGGTCAATGGTTTCTGAATTTCATTGAGTCCCTGTCGTTGGAAAGGGCACAAAATGAATATCTTTCAATTGGTTTGTCAGGTAGCTGTCTTCCAAATTTCTTGGCATAGATAAGTGAGTACCTCCAGTGCTGCACCAGCTTGCTAAAACATTTAACATTATATTCTGTCAATTCCTTGAGCCTTGTTTTTCCAGTGCCTGTAGTGCAGCTTGAACTTCTTCTATGCCACTGTTCTTAATCACATGCTACCTCTTGAAATGTCTGGCCATCAACCAATTATATTTAGTATAGTGATTCTGTCTATTTTTGCCATCTTTTTTGTTTGTTTGTTTGTGTTTTAATGTTTTATTGTAAATTGTGTGATAGTTTACATAGAAGAACATTAGTTTTACATTCATCTTATCATGTATCATTTCATTGCCATGGTTACAATCCCCTCCATGTATCATCAAACAACCACAGGGTATACACTACAAGCCTGCCCCCCTGGTTTTCAGCACACATCCCCTCTCCCTCTCTGGGTCTAAAGTCTCCAGCTGCTCCATCTCTCCATGTCCTTGTCTCTGCCTCCATCTCTGGCATCACTGCTTCTCTTAGTAGGGTATCGCTCTTCGCTCTTCTCCCTTGATGGTCCCTGGGGCCTCCACTCCTAGACTGCAAAGTTAATCACTCCCCTTCTTGCTACAAAACATCTACTTTTACATTTCCAACCCTCACAATCAGTCCTGATAACAATTATTCACTA
>NW_006409025.1:39922-40628 GCF_000296735.1 Chrysochloris asiatica | reverse complement strand
TGTTCAGCTCTTTGACCTCTTCAATTCTTCCATTTGCCTTAGCTTCTCTATTCTGGAGAGCAAGTTTCAGAGTCTCCTTTGACATCCATTTTGACCTTTTCCTTCTTTCTTGGCTTCTATCATGGAAGGCGGCGGTTAAACGATGTGCGACAACTGCGCAGACCTGGTGGAGGTGTTAAATTATGGTATTGATGAAAAATATTCAATGTATCATAGACTGCCCAAAGAACAAACAAATTTGGGAGGAAGTTCTGTTAGAATGTCCCTTAAATGTGAAGATGGTGAGATTTCATTTCAGGTATTTTGGACAACTTATCAAGAAGGACCAGTCCCTTAAAATAAACTTTAAGGCGAAAACCAGCATAATAAATAAAGATGGACATTATCTCATGATTAAAGGGATAATTAAACAAGATGACATCACCATAATAAATATCTATGCTCCCAATGAAAGAGATCCAAAATATATAAAGCAAACTCTAATATATTTGAAGAAAGAAATAGATGAAAATACAATAATAGTGGGCAATTTTAATATACCACTTTCAAAAATGGATAGAACCACCAGCAAGAAACTTGATAAAGACACAGAGGAACTAAACAATATCATCAGCTAACTGGACTTCATAGATGTGTACACAGCATTCAACCCAACAACAGCACAATACACTTTCTTTTCTAGTGCACATGGAACATTCTCCAGAAT
>NW_006409025.1:38432-39822 GCF_000296735.1 Chrysochloris asiatica | reverse complement strand
AAGTTGCCCATCCCTGTCTACTCTGTGAGTGGAGGGGGTGCCATCTTCTTCTGATGCTTCCTGTACTGGTCAATATTTTGTCCATAGAATCTTTCAATATTTCAATTCAAGGTTTCAATTTGTTTTCAATTTGTATTAAGTTTGAATAATGTCGAGTGTGTTCTTCCTTTTGGCTTATTAAATCCAAGCCTTTTCACATTTTATTATAATACTTTACTTTGCCTTCTCAAGTTGACCTTTGAAGTTTGTTCAGCTCTTTTTCTTTCTCATTTCTTCCAGTCTTATTTATACACAAGACATGTTTCAGAGTGTCTTCTGGCATCCATTTTGGTCTTTTCTTTCTTTCATGTCTTTTAAATGAGATCTTGCTTTCTTCATCCCACAACTCTTCTGGTCTTCAGTCACTACTGCCCAATGCATCAAATTTGTTTTTGACATGGTCTCTAAATTCAGGTGGGATATATTCAATTGTCATATTTTGGCTTCCATGGGTTTGTTTTAATTTTCTTCAACTTCATTCTTAAACTTGCATATAAGCAATTGATGGTCTGTTCCACAGACTGTCCCTGTCCATCGTTTATTCCTTCAGATGTCATAAATTTGATTCATGTATATTCCATATGGTGAGGTCTAACTATATAGTAGTTTTACAGGTTGTTGAAAACAGGTGTTTACAATGCATAAATCATTGTTCTTGCAAAATTTTATCATTTACAATGCATAAATCATTGTTCTTGCAAAATTTTATCATTTACAATGCATAAATAATTGTTCTTGCAAAATTCTATCATTCATCTCCAGCACTGTTTCTATCACCAAGGCAATAGTTTCAATATTTTTAAACTACTGATCCAATTATCTCATTCCAATCACCAGTAATAATCAATGCATCTTGATTACATATTTGATCAATATCAGACTGAATAAATTGGTAGATTTCTTCAATTTTTTCATCACTTGTTTTAGTGATTGATCCTGGTGTGGCGCTGTGGGTTAATGCGCCAGACTGCAAATCCATTTGAACTGCAAAGTCGGCAGTTCAAGCTCACCAGCTGCTCCTCAGAAACCCTATACAGGGTTGTTATGGGTCAGAACCAACTCTAAGGCACTTCACAACAACAATGCAAATTTGAATAGTAGTGCTCTTCCTTGTGGACATATGGATATTATTCTACCACAGAATAATATTGTATTTCTAGATAGATCTTGGGATGCTCTTTTTGTTGATGAATGTGATACAATTCCTCTTCAATTTGCCATTCCCTGCATAGTAAACCATATGCTTTTCAGATTCAAAATGGCAATGCCAGTCCATTTCAGCTCACTAATCCCTAGGATATCAATCTTTATGCATTCCACTTCATTTTTTACTTCCAATTTTCCCAGATGC
>NW_006409025.1:37517-38047 GCF_000296735.1 Chrysochloris asiatica | reverse complement strand
GTGGTCCACCTCACTTTCTTCCTAGTTTTTCTTGTCTGGAAACTCCATTCAAACTAGTCCACCCCAAGTGATGCTACTAGTATTTAAAATGTAATGGGAAGGGTAATTATTTCAGTAAGAAATCTCATGAAAATATTAGAAATATTTAGAGGAAGTGAGGTGAAACTTGTAGAAACAGTTCTTTCTATTAGTTTAACAGAGTTAAAGGACACTAGAAAGAAAAGACAGATGTCCAAATCCAGTGTCCTTGTCACCTTATTAGGTTGTGATGCTGAGGAATCATGCATGTAGCCTTCTCCAGCTCCACCTTAACTTCTGCAAAATTGTTAAGTCAACAAACATAGATTCTTTGCAAATAGTACAGGATATCATGTATTAAAATGCTTGGATTTTGTTTCATGCTAGGGGAGTATTTCAAGAGGTGGATAGGAAAATAATGCAATGTTAATGCTTCTTTCTTCTTTCCCTCCTCCTTTCTTTCTCCACTATATGCACAGTTACAGGAACTCTCATATGCTTTTTTTTTTTTT
>NW_006409025.1:36614-37417 GCF_000296735.1 Chrysochloris asiatica | reverse complement strand
CAACAGCCTATATCACTCTCAATGGAGAGAAACTGAAAGTCTTCCCTCTGGGAACTGGAAGCAGACAAGGACACGCTTTGTCACAATTCCTATTCAACATTGTGCTGGAAGTCTTAGCCAGAGCTATACGGCAAGATAGGGAAAATAAAGGCATCCAAATTGGCAAAGAAGAAATAAAACACTCTTCATTTGCAGAAGATATGATCCTACACGTAGAAAAACCCAAAGACTCAGTAAAAAAGCTACTAGACATCATTGGAAAATTCAGCAAAGTGGCAGGATATAAGATCAACATAAAAAATCAGTTGAATTCCTCTATACCAATAACAACAGCACTAAAAAGGACATTAGGAAAGCAATACAGTTTACAATAGCCACCTAAAGGAAGAAATATCTAGGAATAAATGTAACCAGAGAAACAAAGGACTTATACAAAGAAAACTACAACACACTACTACAAGAAACCAAAAGAGACCTACAAAAATGGAAGAATGTACCATGCTCCAGAAAAGGAAGACTGAACATTGTGAAAATGTCAATACTGCCCAAAGCAATTAATACATATAATGCAATCCCAATCCAGATTCCAACAACATTCTTCAAAGAGATGGAAAAACTATTACAAACTTTATATGGTGAGGAAAGAGACCAGGATAAGCAAAGCACTGCTTAAGAAGAAGAATAAGGTTGGAAACCTCTCACTCTCTGATTTATAACCTCACTACACTGCTACAGTGGTCAAAACAGCCTGGTATTGTTACAATGAAGGATACATTGATCAATGAAACAGAATCAAGAATCCA
>NW_006409025.1:14779-17089 GCF_000296735.1 Chrysochloris asiatica | reverse complement strand
TTCCTACACTATTGGTATGAAAATAGAAGATTTAGATGTTTAACAAGAAACCTTAAGTCTACCAGGTATGAATTGTTGAACTACATGCTATGCTGTTTCTTCCACTTAGCTCAGCAGCATTCTGAAAAGCTCTGGGACCAGAGCTATAGTCTCTGATAACCCAGGTATATGAAGTCTAGGCCTGGCTGCTTAGTTTTGTCCTCTACTCTTTTTAAAGATGTGCTACAATAATAAAACATTTATCAATATAACAACTTTTACATGTATAATTCAGTGACATCGATTCCATTCTTTGTTTTGTGCCATCATCATTCCCCTTTTCAGAATTATTCCACTATCACTATTATAAAGTCTGTGGGAATTGTCATGAGTTAGAATACTTTCCACTTCAACTGGCTTGGTGTTTTGGTTTGGGTGCTCTGTAGCCAGTAGCTTTTCCTTTCTCCTCCCCCTCTCTCCTACTCCTGGTAACCACTAATAGACTTTGCTTTCTATATATTTGCTTCCTTCACATAAATGAGATCATACAATATTTGACTTTGGGTAATTAACTTATTTCACTCAGCATAATGTTTTCAAGGCTTGTCAACCATGTACCTTGCACCAGGATTTAACTTCTGTTTATGTCTAAGCAGTATTTCATTATATGTACATATCACAATTTGTTTATTTATTTATCTATTGATGAACATTTAGGTGGTTTCTGTGTTTTGATTAATGTGAATAGTACTGCAATGAACATTGGCATACAGATATCGATCTGCATTACAGCATTCAATTATTTTGGGTATATAGGTGGGTCTGGAATTGCTGTCTCATATGGTAGGTTTGTAATGATTCTGCAAGAGTTTACTGAGTTGTACTGGTTATTTATTCTTTTCTCCCTTGCCTTGTTATTAAATGTTGTGGAATAAGCACAGCCTGTATAACATTTCTGAGGAGTGGTTGGTAGGTTTGAACCACTGACCTTACGGTCCTGTACTTATTTTACGGTGCCACACCAGGACTTCTTGCCTTACTATATCTATATTCTAGAAAGAGATGCTAAGACTAATTCCTGCCTCAAGACATCCCTTATTGTTGGATGCCATTGAGTTAATTCCAATTCTTAGTAATCACTCTGGCACAGTAGAACTACTCCATAAGGTTTTCTTGGTTGTAATCTTTATGAAAGCAGATTTCCAACTTTTTCTCCCTCAGGGTCACTTGGTAGGCTGGAAGTGCCAACCTCTTGGTTACCAGTCCATAGCTTGTAAATATTGCCCCACCAAGGTCCTTTCAAGACAATTAAAGAGATGAATCAGTTAGTGCTGGATGTTAAAGATTTTTACAGAAGTAAAAACCTCTTTTAGTTTTACATGATTCTTTTGTACTGTGTTATGTTTCATTTCATTGGTGACTACCATCTCTACAGAATCTAAGACCTTTGAGTATTATAATAGAGAAGATTCAATGTTTTTCCTCCAGGACATCCCTGGGCTGGTTTTTGTGGTCTTGTCAATTTTACAGACCATTTTTCTCTCCTAATACAGCATTTTGCTAGATATAAAAATATTTCAGCAAAGTCTATAATCAAAGTATATTTGATGAAGTGTTTCCTGGGACAAACCAAAGGACATCACTTTTCTGGAAAATGTTTGAAATTGTAGTTCCTTTTTAATTCTAATCTTTTTCTTAAAGAAATTGTCCATATTTGTAATTAGAAGATAATGGATTATTTTATATGAACTTTTCAAAGCCCCCTTCATATATGTCCTTTATTTTCTAGGGCAAATAAACTAAAAATGTAGTTTAGAATGGGATATAGATGTGGTGCGTTAACTACATAGTATCAAGCTTTTTTTTAAACAGTTTTTCTTTGATGCAATTTGTATGTCATAAAATTCATCTATTAATATTATGATTGAGTGGTTTTTAGTATCTTCTTACGGTTGGGAGAACACCATCACAATCAATTTTAGAACAATTTCATCACCACCATGTCCATTAGCAGTCATTTCACACCCCTTTCCTAATGCCAGCCTGAGGCAACCACCAATCTACTGTCTATATTAACTTGCCTATTCTAGATATTTCATATAAATGGAATTATATGATAAGTGATCTTTTGTGACTACCGTCTTTAAGAAAAATGTTTTCAATATCGTTCATTTTGCAGCATATATCAATATTTCATTTATTTTATTTCCAAACAATATTCCATTACATTTTTAAAAAATGAAAAAGCAC
The DNA here is from genome assembly GCF_000296735.1 of Chrysochloris asiatica. Lineage (NCBI taxonomy): Eukaryota > Metazoa > Chordata > Mammalia > Afrosoricida > Chrysochloridae > Chrysochloris > Chrysochloris asiatica. Next base: position 14,860 of record NW_006409025.1, on the reverse strand, counting down.
TATTATCAAGTCAATTTTGACTCATAGAAACCCATGAGGTTTCCAGTTTATAGGACCAGAATACCATTATTTTGTCCACAG
>NW_006409025.1:13280-14470 GCF_000296735.1 Chrysochloris asiatica | reverse complement strand
TTACAAGAAGTTGCTGGTGAATTTGAACTTCCCATCTTGTGGTTCAAATCAACCTTACTTACATAAAAAGAGTTCTTGTGTGGCACTATAAGGTAAGCACTGGACTACAAAGTAGATTTGAACTGCAATGTGGCAGTTCAAATCTACAAGCCACTACTCAGAAACCCTATGTTGGGTCCCTATGAGTCAGAACTGAGTAGTCAGCCCTGAACAATAACAACATAGCAAATATATATTATACTGCATCTAGCTATTCATTAGTTGGTGGACATTGGGGTTTCCACTTTTGGCTAGTATGAATAGCAATGCTATGAAAATCCATGTTTAAACTTTTCTATATACATATTTTAATTATCCTGGTATATCTTACAATGACAACATGAATGTTCTGGAAAAAATAGTTTCTTATCTAGGCAAAAAGAGCACTAGAACTCCTTGATAATGATATGAAAAAAATTTTTTTTTCTATTTTTCTCACAGAACATAGAACAATATTATGCATGTAATAAAAGATAATGTTGGTGATTAATAAAACTATCATCAATGACCATACATTTTGTATCAGACATTGGAATATGTGTTTTATTTTTTGTCACAACAAAGAGGTAGGCTTATATGTATCTATTATTTCCAATTTATAAGAGGCAGCTTTGACACAGAGATTAAGAAACTTGAGTATGCTCATATGATTATACTAAGTAGTAAAGACTGGTGTGACTCTGTAGAATAAGCAGTGGATTGCAAGGTCATTTTGAACTACGTGGTGGGTGGTTCAAATCTACCGGCCGCTCCTCAGAAACTCTATATAGGGTCTCTCTGAGTCAGATTTGATTCGACTCAATCACTAATCAACAATCAACAACAAAGGACAGAATTTAAACCCATGACTGCTGCTATTCTACCACTAGTCTATCTGTCAGTTTATCCTACTGTGGTGGCTTGTGTGTTGCTTTGATGCTGGAAGCTATGCCACTGGTATTTTAAATAACAGCAGGGTCATCCATGATGGACAGCTTTCAACTGAGCTTCCATACTAACACAGACTAGGAAGGAGAAGATAGACTACTTCTGAATATTTAGTCACTGAAGACCTTATGAATAGCAGTGGAATACTGTTAACACAAGAATGCTGAATATTGAAACACGATGAAGAGCACTAGAATATTGACGGATATAGTTCCAGAAAATTA
>NW_006409025.1:0-7765 GCF_000296735.1 Chrysochloris asiatica | reverse complement strand
TTGTTTTCTTGTAGTAGTGCTTTGCAGTTTTCTTTGTATAAATCCTTTGTTTCTCTGGTTAGATTTATTCCTAAATATTTCATCCTTTGGGCAGCTATTGTAAATAGTATTGATTTCCTTTTCAGTGCTGTTGCTGGTGTAGAGAAATCCAACTGATTTTTGTACATTTATGTACATTTTTGTAGGTATGAATTAATTGCTGTCACTGTGTTTTCTTGAGGTGCTGGTTCCTTTGTTCTGCATGCCTCCCTGCGCTGAGTTCATGTTTTCTGTGTTCTTTCTTGTCAGTTTCTTCATAGTTTTAAGTTCCATGTTCTTCTTGGATTTTCATTTTCTTGGTATGTTGTGAAGTATTAATTTTCTTTGAAGTTACCCTATAGTCTACTAACATTTTCTTCCATTTAAAACAGTCTTAGCTTATCCTGAAATATATCTGACCTCCTCATCACCTAGTTTTGTTCTGTTCTATACTCTTCCATCTGTTTATTGAATTCTGGATAGTGCTCCCACATTTTTCAATCTATGGTTGTTATCTGTTCTTATTGGTTCTCAGTCCAAATAACGTCCTTTTGAACGTTTTGAAGCTCTGGGCTGGCTTTGACAAAGTCCCCTGGTTTTTGTTTATCCTGGAATTTTTTATTACACTGTCATATTTGATTGACCACTTTGCTGGGTAAATAGTGAACAGTACTGCTATGATGTACTATTTCATGGTTGGAAGTTTTTCTGGTGTTTTTTTTTCTTCAGTATTTTATGTATGTCTCCCCATTGCATTCTAGCCGCCTGGTTTCTGGGGAGATATCAGAGCTTTATCTGATTTGCTTGACTTTGTAAGTATCATTTCTCTTTTCCCTGGCTGCTTTTAGGATTCTCTCTTTATCATTGATTTTGGAGAGTAGATTATGATATGTCTTAGTGATTTTCTTTTGGGGTCTATCTTTCCTGGAGTTTGTTGAGCTTCTTGAATGTTTATCTTTTCATTGTTCAGTATGTTAGGGAAATTTTCTTCCAGCAGCTCTTCAACTATCTTCTCTGTGGACTTGTATGATTCTTCCTGTTCCAGAATACCAATAATTTTCAAGTTATTCCCCTTTATGTTGTCCCACATGGATTTTAGACATTCTTCAGATTTTTTAATCTTTGTTTCTGCTTGCTCATCTGTCTTAGCAGTATTGACAGATTTGTCTTCCAGAAGGTTCTGGCTTCCATCTCTTTAATTCTACTCCTTTGCCCTTTCAGTATATTATCCTTTTCTGATATTTTACTATTAATCATTTGAATCTTCTTTTGTAGGTTTTGAATTATTGCCAATGTTGTATCTCTCTTATTTGGTTGTTCCTGTAGTACTTTCCTGACTTCTTCCTTATTTTTCTCAAGCCCTCTGTGGAGCATTTGGATGCACCTCCATTATCATTCTCCTGATTTCCTTCTCAGGTAGTTCCAATGTCTGCCCTCCTTCTAATGTAAAGTCTAGGTTTACCTCCAGCTCATTTGTCTCAGTTACTGTATCTTGTTTCTGGACATTTACCAAGATCTGTTTTTTCTTGGACATTTTCAATAATTAGATGTTTTCTATCATTAGGTGAATGTATGTTGATGTATTATTAAGCTTTCTGATCACCTCCAGGAAGATGTGATCAGGAGATGGGATTTCCTTTTCATTTTTCTTATTATTCAACTCAGACTACCTTTAGCAGGTGTTGGCTATCTACTGGTGTATAGCAGCTGATATTGGCTCTTGCCTGGATGGTGAGATTTTATAGGGTGTTTGTAGCTTGGCTATATTACCACAATTATGGTCTCTTCTTTGGTAACATAGGGATAGACAGAGCCTCCCAAAGGTAAAAGGGGGACTGAAAACAAAACAAAAAAATCCCAGCAAAACTATATATAAAAAGATTGGATACTATAGTCTATAATCACAAAACAACAAAAACCTGTAGCAAAATATGAGTATGACTTTTAATGCTCTTCTCTCAGCTTCTTGACTTCAAGGCCACCTGAGAAATTTCAAGATGTTAATGTTTCTTCTTATGACATAACTCAGAATTAAATTTTTAGCCTGTTTCCTTTTTAGTCTGTCTTTCCCCCTCCACAATCTGTTCAGAACTTTTTCTTAGTGAGAAACAGCTCAGGTCCAGCTTGAGCCATTATGGAAGACAGTTCAGTTTAAGCAGGCCTCTCTCCTTTATTAGATGTTGCCTGCAGTGTTCTTTGCTGAGCAGATCCATGCGCATTCATAGTTGAACCCTCTGGGGTAGGGAGTGTCGAATCGTTCAGGCTCCCATCTAGTCACCAGAGTGGAGATGCACAGATAGCATGAGATCAATGAACAGAAAAAATAAATAATTTCCACACTTTAATCTCTGAGGATTGTTCAGACCTGGTGGGAGTGATCCTTTGATTCTTCACCTGCTTTGTCATACCCAAGATGGCTGCTCCAGGACTAGCTGGAAGCCACAGATCAGAAAACACCACCTTTCTTGCTTCTGCACAAATCCCATTAGCAATAAGCCTTCAATCTTTCTAAATAGTCCTTTATATGTATTTCATAGTTCTGGGACTCTTCCCTGAACCTGCTTCATCCAGTGTTCTGTGTTACTGCTGGCAGATGTTTGCACAGCACTTCTCCCTAATCAGCCACTCCTCATAAAATCTTTAAAGTAAAACGTTTGTTTCTTGGATTGACTTACAGTCTTATAGCACACTTTTACTATCCATGGGCTACAAAAGCCACATTGTATTAGCACACCAAGCTTCCTTCCCTCCTACTCTTATTGTATACTTTTTGTCAAATCAATTTTAATTGCTACCTCTCCAGTAATGCCCACCATGAAGCTCCTTGATCTATGTGACACTGTTCCCAAATATCTAAATCTACATACCCTCTGAATTTCAAAGTGGTGTTGCACAACCTGGAGTTCTCAATATACTTGAGACTATGCTACATTGCATAGATGTGGGTAGAACTTTCCCATACTTTTACACCACAGCACTAATACAGAAGTATTTGCATACAATTGTTGTTGTTGTTAAGTGCTTCTGAGTCTATCCCAACTCATAGCAACCCTGTATAGGGTTTCGGTGGAGCGGCTGGTGAGCTTGAACTGCCTACCTTGCACTTCAAATGGGTTTGCAGTCTGGTGTATTAACCCACAGCACCACACCAGAACTCCATGTGCATACAATAGCCCTTCATCATTTGATATTGTGCAAACAACTCAATGATAACATTTTTTGCTTTCTACAGTATTCAAAAATGGCATTCCTGTACTCTTTCATGTAGTCTGACTTTCTATAGGTGATTTAACTCATCCAACTAGATGTTAAAAGACTGATTGCCCCACTGGTATAACAAGACATGTATGATTCCTAATGATGAATTTAGTATAGGCTCAAGGTGGAATAATTGCTACATTATTTTTTAAACGCTTACATTGTTTTAGAAATCTACCTAGGATTATTTCTTTCACAGCTAGGTGCTGAATTGGGAGAAACATTCTGTATAGGACTGTAGCTTTAAAATTTTTCTTTATACCTAAAATATAACTAGATAAATGAGATTAGAATGATGATATAAGGAAACTTATTAGAGCAATAACCTGCTAACCTAAAAGAAATTGAATTTGGTCAACCGTTATTTTAATTGCATATTTGCATGTATCTGACTAACAGAATTTGAAATTGCAAGTGATTAAATGAAAAAGCCAAAGATTAGTGATTAAGAGATAAACTAAATAAGAAAGATGTACAAATAAATAAAAGTGGATATAAAAGTATTTCATTATTGATGAGTTCCAGTCAATATGATGCTGTAGATCCATGCATCTTATAACTGATCTGTCAATTTGTCATTGTGTTAGCTGTGTGCTTCTGTAAACTATGCCATAGTATTTTAAATAACAGCAGGCTCCACACTAAGACAGACTAGGAAGAATGAGAGGTAGACAATTTATATCTGCAATCTACAGTAATGGACTCAACAGTCATGAAATTCTATGAAACATTGTGTTAGGCAGCTCAGCAAAAGACCTCTTTAAAGTGTTCCAGAAAATACATGTCAGTTTGAGGACTAAGGTGTGCCTAACCCAAGCCAAGGTATTTTCTACAGTCTCATAAGCATGTGAAAAGTTTGATAATGAATAAGAGAACTGTATAATAATGGATGCATTTGAATTATGATGAGGAAATTGAAAATACTATGGACTCCCAGAAGAACAAACAAATCTGTCTTGGAGGACATACAACCAGGTTCTCCTTAGAAGTGTGGATAGTGAAACTTCATCTATTGTATTTTGGACATATTGTCAGGAAGGGTCAATCCCTGTAGGAAATACATTATGTTTGATAAAGTTAAGGTAAGCAGAAAATAGGAAAACACACAAGATGGATTGACACAATGACAGCAACAATGGGCTCAAACAATTGTAAGGATGTCATGAGACCATGCAGTATTTTGTTCTGTTATGCATAGGATTGCTATGAGGCAGAACCTACCTGATATCACCTAACAACCACAACAGCAGACTCATGAATTAGAATAAACTTATAATATCAAAGACCTGAGAAACTAAGCAACACACATACACACACACACACCTTTATATCCAGAACTCCAGGCAGAGAATTAAGAAAACAAACTAACCATTGAGTGAAAAGAGGCAGATCTAAATCAGCAAAAAAGCAAGAATTCGTGGGTTGATAGTAATTTGACTGTCAGTGGAAAGAAGCATGGCCATTTAGGGAATGCATAGACCAATGGTCCAAAGTGAGGGATCCAGAAACAGCACAGCTATTGGCAGAGATTAAGTACAAGCAATTTTGAAAAGAAACAACAATGTTAGCAGGACACAGCCAGGGACAGGGCACCCTGTGGGGGAAGCATGGGAGCTTCCTGGTTATAAATCTGTACTGCTCCCATGCTTCACCCACAGGGTATCCTGTTCATCAGTTTGATGCCGCCCTAGCTGTTGAGCATGATGTTCTCAGGTTTGAGGTCTCAGTAGACAATGTCTTGGAAGTGCAATTTGCCAGGGGCCAATGAGATCTCTGCCATGTTCTCTAGTAAAATACCTTCTCACGCCAAAAACATGAATAGCTCACTGCCACCGAGGAAGAGATAGAGTTTGCTACTAGTCTGGAAGGCATAATCCAGTTCCACAATGAAGGCATGCTTTATGGATTCTAGAAGGTTCTGGTCAGCCTGTGCTTGTACTGTGTCCTTGGCATTTGCATACTTTTGGTCTTTCTCAGGACTTTCATGGCATATATTTTGTTCAAGTTGGTACCTTGTACCTTTCACATCTGGAGCACATTTATGTATCCCCCCATAACCAGTACATGAAGCAACTCAAATCAGTGAGGTCCAACAGAGGTTGATACTGGTCTCAGTGTGCTTCATTTCCTCATCATGTCTCTTTTTCCCTACCTTAACAGCACAGGCTACTGGAAAGTCAGCTATGGTTTTATTTTTGGTTTTCATTGGTGCTTTTTTTATCTGCTTTTATATTGTCTCTGTTTTGGGTCCTTTTGGCATCACTCTTTCCCTGGGGGTGGGAATATTCCCCCTACCTTACCCAAGAAGACACAGAATTGTGCTCATACAGTCAAGCTACGAGCATACACAATGATATCCCACCCATTTGGACAGGAGCCAATACCAGCTGCTAGGCATTACACATGAAAAGGGAAGCCTATATCCAGATCATATGCATTAAGAGACTCAGTTAAGTTTAACAACACAGCAACAAACATTCGTTTAACCATGAAAAACCCACCTAACTACTGAAAACGTCCAAGAAAAAAACAACAAAAGATCTCAGCATATGTCCAAGAACAGCAAAGAGTAACAGACAAAGGAGATGGAGGCAGACACAGACCTCCCAGTATAAGAAGAGCAGGCTTTGGATCTGCCTAAGAAGGAATTCAGAAGAATGATATGGAAACAAATTCAAATGCTCCAAAAAGGGGTGGAAGAAAATAAGGAAGAAGTCAGGAAAGTGCTATATGAGCAATCAAACAAGATAGATATAGCATTGGAAACAATTCAAAACCTTCAAAAGGAGGTCCAGATGATTAATAATAAAATATCAGAAATGGACAATACACTGAAAGGGCAAAGGAGTAGAATTGAAGGAATGGAAGCCAGAACCAGAAAGCTGGAAGACAAATCTCTCAATACTGCTAATAAAGAAAAGCAAGTAGAAAAAAGGATAAGAAAATCAGAAGAGAGTCTAAGATTCATGATGGATAACATGAAGCGGAATAACAAGAATTATTGGCATTCTGGAAAAGGAGAAATCACAGAAGTCCACAGGGGCGTTAGTTGAGATTCTGGAAGAAAATATCCCTAATGTCTTGAAGGATGAAAAGATAAATATAAAAGAAGTTGAACGAATGTCAAGAAAGATAGACCCCCCAAAAGAAAATCATCAAGACATATCATAACCAAGCTCTCCAAAAATCAAAGACAAGGAGAGATTCCTAAAAGTAGCCAGGGAAAATAGAAGTGTTACCTACAAAGGTAAGAAAATCAGGAGAAACCATGCAGGCAAAAATGCAATGGGGAGAGATATATAAAACCCTAAAAGAAAAACAAACAAACAAATTAAAAACCTGCCAACTAAGAATCATCTATCCAGCAAAACTGTCAATCAAATACTATGGTGCGATCAAAACATTCCAGGATAACAGAAGCTAAGAGATTTTTGTCAAAGCCAATTCAGCACTTCAAAACATCCTAAAAGGAGTTCTTTGGAATGAAAATGAGCAAGAACAGACAACAACCATAGACAGATATTGCAGCACCACTTGGAACTCAGTTGATAGATAACAGAGATCAAAACTGAAAAAAATTAAAACAACGAATTCAGAGGACATGTAAGGCCAATCAAAGATCAAAATAATAACAATGTCAAAGAAGGGGAAAATATAGGAACAGAGATCCAGTAGGTGAGGAAGACAGGAAGATTGCAGAGTACAATAGACTGTCTTAAAGTCAGGGAAAAATTAATACACTATAGAGTAACCCCAAAGAAAGTTAATACTTCATTACTTAACAAGTAAAACAACGAAACATTAAAACTAAGAGGAAACTGACACTAATTAGCACACACACACAAAAAATGAACTGAGCACAAGAAGGCATACAGAACAAAGGAATGAACAGCACCATAGAAAAATAAATATAATGACAGCAATTAATTCACACCTATCAATAATTACAATGAATGTCAGTGGATTGAATGCACCAGTGAAGAGACAGAAAGTGGCAGAATGGATAAGAAAACAAGATCCTTCAATATGCTGCCTGCAAGAGACACACCCTACACAAAAAGACAAAAACAGACTAAAACTTGAAAGGTGGAAAAAATATACCAAGTTAACTGCAATAAAATCAAGCAAGACTGACAATACTAACCTCGGATAAAATAAATTCTAAGGCAAAAATCAGCATAAGAGATAAAGAAGTACACTATCTCATGATTAAAGGGTCAATTGAGCAAGATAATCATAACTAACATCTATATTCCCAATGACAGAACACTAAGATATATAAAGCAAACACTACTAAAATTGTAGAAAGAAATGGATAAATCTACAGTTATAGTGGGAGATTTTAATACGCCACTTTCAAAAAGAGATAGAACAAGCAGAAAGAAACTGAACAAAGTTACAGAGGAATTAAACAGCACATTCAATCAACTTCATTCATAGATGTGTACAGAGCATTAAACCCAACAACAGCACAATACACATTCTTTTC
>NW_006409024.1:870846-872470 GCF_000296735.1 Chrysochloris asiatica | reverse complement strand
AAAGGGCATACCCTGCATGACTGCCCCCTTGCCACCAGCACACAGGCTCTCTCCCTCCATGAGTCTAGAGTTCCCAGCCACTCCATCTCTCCATGTCATCATCTCTGCCTCCATCTCTGGCATCACTGCTTCTCTGACTAGGGTCTCACACTCTGCTCCTGCTCTTTTCCCTTGATGGCCCCAGGGTTCTCCACTCCTCAACTGCAAGATCAACCACTCCCCTCTTTTTGTTACAAAACATCTACCTTTACATTTTCAACAATAATAATCAGTCCTGATAACAATTACTCACTATTGAACCACAAGAGTCTTATCCCCATCTCCTTTTGCCAGCACCATCTAGACAGGTGGGAAAACAGTGGAGGTTCTACCTTCCCCATGTGCCCTCTGAAACTAAACTCCCTCTTGAAAACTTGTAAGCCAATCACTTTGTGCCTTTATAGCACCCTCTTCCCCCATTTTAGGTAGCCAATGTCTAAGTTGTCCATACCTATCAACCCTGTGTAAAGAGTAGGTGGGAATGATCCTTGCTGTGAATATTCCTTCCCTCTTTTAAGCTACTACATCCATAAGTATAGGTCAAGTTCATGAAATTGTTGTGGATTACACTATTTTTTCCCCTCTTCTTTCTTCCTCTAGTTGAGTTCTGATCATCCAGCCATTGAAGCCAAGTCAAATAGGTACTATGTGCAAGTATGGATGTTCTTGTGCATCTCCCCTCACTTCATATCAGCTGGATGCTTCATTCTCCACTCTAGTCCTCTGTGGTTATGTTCCTGACAATGGGATCAGGAGTCCCCAGGTCTCATCATACTTCTGGCCAACCAGGTCTCACTCCAGGTTGACAGGAGTCTATTGCACATGGTCTGACTGAGCCCACATCTTCATTACTGCTTTTCTTCCACTTCCATTCATCGGTAGACCATCATGGACACCAGCAAGATTACAAGCCTACTCATGTATTTCCTTTGAGTTTCAGTCTTGGAAGGGGTTTTTCCCTGAAAGGATTTGAAGGTTTGCCTTGATGGCTTCCCAGGGTGAACAACTTGCCCACTCTTGTGGTAGTCAATCAGACTGCCATTTTGTTTTGTTTTTTCTGCTGGTCTGTCTTTCAAGAAGTATCTTCTTTTCCTCTAACTGCTCCAGGGTGGTCTGCTTGTCTTTTTGAGTGGAAATTTCCCACCTTAGAAGATACTGGATGGGGATCAAGATTCCACCTAAGGTTTTATACACTACAAAGGCTCTGCAGGAAGCCTCTTTCACTGAGAAAGTTCTAGCACTCCTCAAAGTAGTAACCTTGATAGGATTTCTTGAAGAGCACAGGACAATCATGGGGTTAATTATGAAGAAGTTGTAAGAAAATTGTACATTGCATTTGTGAGAAAAAAGACCAGGAAAACTGAGTTGAGGTTTTGTTTTTTCTCTTATACCTGGTCATTTCAACTTCTGGACTAGCAAAATACAACTAAAAGATCATTTTAAAACATGTATTGTCTAAAAGGCTCTTTGGTTTCAGGAGAAAAACTAATGTGAAATGTAACTTTCCTGATTATCAGACTTGAAGAACAAGGTACTTTTAATATTTCCTTATTCTAACCCTATATACCTGGTGTGGTGCTGTAGG
>NW_006409024.1:867664-869987 GCF_000296735.1 Chrysochloris asiatica | reverse complement strand
CAGGAAAGTTACATTTCACATTAGTTTTTCTCCTGAAACCAGAGTCTTTTAGACAGTACATGTTTTTAAATTATCTTTTAGTTATATTTTGCTTGTTCATTGCAGTTCATTGCAATTTTTCCAAGGCAAATGAATATGGGATGGATAAGTTTCCATTGTAAATATAAAAAGATAATATTGAGTTACAGTCTGATGCTATCAGTCTCATTTACTTTGGCTTTCATTTCTGCTTATCTTGCTCAGTTCAGCCTACTATCAACCTTCACACAAAGAATCAATAAAATATCTCATATTTCCTAGGAGAATCTAGAATGTTTTCACCAAGTTTCTGAAAATTATTCTCTGCATTCCTGGAAATAAATTAAAAATAGTATAATTTTAAAATTAGAAATTCCAAAAAAGTATTATTTTACTCATCCTGCAATATTCTCCAAAATACTCACAAACTATTTATTTTCATTAAATGACCAAAAGCTATTGTTAAAAAATAATTTTCTGAGTAAGAGCATTAACATTTTATGCTGTTTTTTGGGTGTTTTTTTTTTTTTTTTGCCAGTGACACTTAATTATAACTTACTCAATGTATATTCTAAGTCAGTCATTTAACCTAGAATTAACAGAGAAGATGGGAAAGAAAAATGAAGAGTACTCTAGCTGGGACCTTGGGTTGTAGTAGGGCAATCTGAAAACTATGGACTTCAGTGTAATATACAATTAAACCCAAGTTATAGAAAGAAAGGTGGCTAGAAATGAAAGATGAAATTATCAAAATAATGCAAACCATTTTACATGAAAATACACTTGGTGCTTTGGGTCCTGGTATGGAGCTGTAGGATAAGCACTGGACTACTCATTTCAAGGTCAGCAGTTATAATCCACAGATCATTCCTTGGAAACCTTATTCACATCACTATAAGTCAGAACAGACTTGATGACATTTAACAAAAACAATAAGCACACAATCACATAATTATGAATGGGTTTGTTTACAGATGGGTTTATGTATTTCCTTGGCAGAGGAGGAAACTCCCCTCCACACACCTGCTTGGACCTGTGTAGCTAGCATTTCCAAGGAGCCCTGCACACTGGGAGTTCACGAGCCAATGGATTACTTAAAGATGCCTCAGCATTTCAGGGCTGGTTTCTCTATTCATCTCCAATTCTGGTGCTTAGGACCAGGGACCCAGGCGGATGCCCAAGGGCCAAGAGTTCCCCTTCCTTGAAGGAAGAAACAGGATCAATCTTAATGCCCACTACAAGGCAACACCCAGCTTTTGGTTTTCTTGCTTTTATTCCATTTTTGTTGTTGACCTTGTGCTGGGTTTGTATACAAAAGATGTATTTTGTTTAACCAAACATTAAAAATGGATAACTCAAAAATAAATAAAATGTACATATGTTGTGTTGTTGTTAACTGCTGTTGAGTCAGTTGCAATCCATAGCGACCCTGTATAGGGTTTCTGAGGAGCAACTGGTGAGCTTGAACCACCAACTTTGCAGTTCAAATGGCTTTGCAGTCTGGCACATTAACCCACAGCACCACCATGGTGGTGGTTATGTGCCGTGGAGTCGGTTCCAATTCATAGCGACTTTTTTTTCCCCTGAGGTTGTAAATCTTTATGGGATCAGAAAGCCTCATCTTTCTCCCGCAGAACAGCTGGTAGTTTAGAACAGCTGACCTTAAGGTTCACAGCCCGATTCATAACTACTATGCTACCACAGCACCACCATGGGTACACTTTAATACATGTATGTGTACATGTAAAATTAATTAGGATAAATATAGGATTTTACACTTTATTCATAAACTATAGCAGTGAAGAAAGACATGGCATTAAGAGAAAGGGCAAAATAGACCAAGGAATTACACAAAAATCAACCTTTTTGTAAGTCAGAAATGCAGTGTTCTGAGTACAGGGAAAAAAAGAATCTGTTGTATGCAGTCATGGCCAGATAGTACTTGATTGTGGTAACTATTGAGGCCAATTCCATTTATGTCCCAACTTATATCTACTTAGTTCACCTATGTTCACTAGCTTCAAAATGCTCTGGAAAAGTTGAAGAAAGAAACATACAACTATACAATAATAATGAGAGATCTCAATTACACCTCATTTGGAAAAGGACAGAACAATCAGAAAGAAATTCAACAAAGACATGGAAGAACTAAACAATATAATCAACCAACTTGACCTCATAGATTTGTATAGAGCGATCAACCCAATAGCAACAAAATATACATTTTTTCCAGTACACATGGAACATTCATTATCCAGAATATACTATATATTAGGCCCAAAGCAAGGTGTAATAAATTAAAAAA
>NW_006409024.1:829978-845194 GCF_000296735.1 Chrysochloris asiatica | reverse complement strand
TATTCCATTGTGTGTATGTACCACAATTTGTTTATCCATTCTTCAAGTGATGGGTATTTAGGCTGTCTCCATCTTTTTGTTATTGTAACTAGTGCTGCTATGAATATTGGTGTACGTATATCTCCTTGTGATATGGCTCGTATTTCTTGTGGGTAAATACCAAGGAGATGAATTGCTGGATCATAAGGTATTTCTGTTTCCAACCTTCTGAGGAAGTGCCATATTGCTTTCCAGAGTGGTTGGACCATTTTGCAATCCTACCAACAATGTATGAGGATCCCAGTTTCTCCGCATCCTTGCCAGCATTTATTGTCCTCTACTTTTCTTTATCTTTGCTGTTATGGCTGGTGTGAGATGATATCTATTGTTGTTTTGATTTGCATCTCTCTAATGGCTAGTGATCTTGACCATTTCTTCATATGTTTGTTGGCTGAATGGATCTCCTCCTTGGTGAAGTGTCTGTTCATGTCTTGTGCCTAGTTTTAAAATTGGGTTATTGTATCTTTTTCTTGTAGAAGTGTTGTAGTTTCCAAAATATGTTAGAAATGAGTCCCTTATCTTATGTGTCGTTGCAAAAGACCTTTTTCCATTCTATGGGTTCACTTTTTATTCTTTTAGTGAAGTCTCTTGATGCACATAAGTTTTAATTTTTAGTATGTCTCACTCATCTATTTTGTCAACTTTTGTTTGTGTAATTTTCAAAATGTTTCATAGTCTGTGTATGCCCTGAATTACAGCCCTCACATTTGTCCCTAGTTTTTCATTGATGACCATCATATTTTTTGGATTTACACTTAGGTTTTTAATCCATGCTGAATTCGTTTTTGTATAGGGAGTGAAGTAAAGGTTTTGTTTAAATCTTTTGCATATCGTTTTCCAGTTCTGCCATCACCATCTATTAAAGAGACTGTCTCCTTCCCATGCAAACTTTGTCGAAAATCAGTTGGCTGTATGTGGATGGGTTAATTTCTGGATTCTCCATTCTATCCCATTGATCAATGTATCTTTCATTGTACCAGTACCAGGATATTTTGACCACTGTAGCCATGTAGTAAATTTTGAAATTGGGAAGTGAAAGTCTACAACCTTGTTTTTCTTCTAAAGCAGTGCTTTGCTTATCCTTTCCAAATAAACTTTGTAATTGTCTTTTTTATCTCTTTGAAGAATGTTGTTGGAATCTGGATGGGGATTGTATTATATGTATAAATTGCTTTGGGCAGTACTGACATTTTCACAATGTTGAGTCTTCCTATCCAGGAACATGGTATGTTCTTCCACTTCTGTAAATCTCTTTTGGGTTCTTGTAGTAGTGTTTTGTAATATTCTTTGTATAGGTCCTTTGTTTCACTGATTACATTTATTTCTAAATATTTCATCTTTTGGGTGGGTATTGTAAATGGTACTGCCTGCCTAATGTCCTTTTCAGCACTGTTGTTGTTATTATAGAGGAATCCAACTGATTTTTGTATGTTGGTCTTATACCCTGCCACTTAGCTTAATCTTACAGTAGCTTTTTAATTGAGTCTTTGGGGTTTTCTATGTATAGGATCATATTGTCTGCAAATACAGACTTTTATTTCCTCCTTGCCAGTTTGGATGCCTTTATTTTCCCTTCCTTGCCTTATAGCTCTGGCTAAAACTTCCAAAACAATATTGAATAGGAGTGATGACAAAGGGCATCCTTTTCTGGGTCCTGTTTGCAGAGGGAAGGCTTTCAGTTTCTCTCCATTGAGAGTGATATAGGCTGTTGGTTTTGTATATATGCTGTTTATTATGTTGAGGAATTTCCCTTCAATTCCTACTTTGTTGAGTGTTTTTTATCAGGAATGGATGTTGGATTTTGTCAAATGCCTTCTCTGCATCAATTGATACTATCCTGTGGTTCTTTTCCTTTTTCTTATTTATATTGTGTATTACATCAATTGTTTTTCTAATGTTTAACCATCCTTGCATCCCTTTTATGAAACCCACTTGGTCATAATGTATTATTTTTTTGATGTGCTGCTGGATTCTCTTGGCTAGGATTTTGTTGAGAATTTTTGCGACTATGTTCATGAGGGATATTGGTCTGTATTTTTCTTTCTTTGTGATGTCCTTTGCTGATTTTGGTATGAGAGTTATGCTGCTTCATAAAAAGTATTAGGAAGGTTCCCATCCTCTTCTATATTCTGGAATAATTTGAGTAGGATTGGTGAAAGCTTTTCCCTGAATGTTTGGTAGAACTCACCTGTGAAGCCATCTGGGCCTGGACTTCTTTTGGTTGAGAGTTTTTTGATGACCTGATCAATTTCTTCTTTTGTTATGGGTCTGTTCAAGTTTTCTACTTCACTATGTGTAAGTTTAGGTAGGTGGTGTTTTTCTAAAAATATATCCATGTCTTAAAAGTTTTCGAATTTGTTGGAATCCAACTTTTCATAGCATTCTGTTATTAACCTTTCATTTCATTTGGTTCTGTTGTGACATCTCCCATGTTGTTTCTAATGAGAGTTATTTGTGTCCTCTCCCTCTTTTCTTTTGTTAGTTTTACTAATGGTTTGCCAATTTTATTAATCCTTTCAAAGAAATAGCTTCTTGTCCTGTTGATTCATTCTATTGTTTTTCTGTTTTCTATCTCATTTATTTTTGCTCTTATCTTTATTATTTCTTTTCTTTTGGTGATTATAAGTACCCTCTGTTGGTCTGTTTCTAATTGTTGAAGATGTTGTGTTAATGTGTTAATATTGGTTCTTTCCTCTTTTTGGATGTGCGCATTTATCGCAATAAATTGTCCTCTTAGCACTGCTTTCACTGTATCTCAAAGATTTTGGTATGTTGTGTTTTCATTCTCGTTTGTTTCCAGGAACTTTGTGAAATCACGTTTAATGACTTTTTTTACCCAGTCGCTTTTCAGCAGGGTGTTATTCAGTTTCCATGTATTGGACTTTATTTCCTTGGTCTTCTTATTTTTGATTTCTAGTTTTATAGTGTTGTGGTCTGAAAAGATGCTTTGTAGAATTTTGATGTTTGTAAATTTATGGAGGCTTGCTTTGTGACCTAACACATGGTCTATTCTGTAGAATGTTCCATGTGCACTGGAGAAGAATGTATATTGTGCTGTTGTTGGGTTGAATGTTCTATTCACATCTATGAGGTCAAGTTAGTAGATTGTGTTTTTTAATTTTTCTGTAACTTTGTCGAATTTCTTTCTGGTTTCTCTGTCCCTTTTGAAAAGTGTGTGTTTAAATCTACCACTATAATTTTAGATTTATCTATTTCTTTCTTCAATTCTAGTAAGGTTTTCTTCATGTATCTTGATGCTGTTTCATTGGGAGCTAGATATTTGTTATGGTTATGTCGTCTTGCTCAATTTATCCGTTGATCATGTGAATTTGTCCTTCTTTATTTCTTATGCTGGTTTTTGTCTTAAAGTTTACTTTATCAGAGATTAGTATTGCCACTCCTACTTGTTTATTGTTGCAGTTAGCTTGGTATATTTTTTTCCATCCTTTAACTTTTAGTCTGTTTCTGTGTGTAAAGTGTGTCTCTTGCAGGAAGCATATTGAAGGGTTTTGTTTTCTTATCCATTCTGCCATTCATTGTCTCTTCACTGGTGCATTCAATCCATTGACATTCAATGTAATTATTGATAGGTATGAATTAATTGCTACCATTATGTTCATTTTTTGGTAGTGCTGTTCATTCCTTTGTTCTGCATGCCTTCTCGTGCTGAGTTTATGGTTTTTGTGCTATTTCTTGTCAGTTTCTTCTTAGTTTTCATGTTCTGCTTGGAAGTTCATTTCCATGGTAAGTTGTGAAGTATTAACTTTAGTTAGGGTTTACCTTATAGTTTATTAACTTTTACATCTATTAAGGCAGTCTATTTTATCCTGTAATCTTCCTGACCTCCTCACCACCTGGATCTCTGTTCCTATATTTTTCCCTTTTTTGACATTGTTATTATTTTGATCTTCAGTTGACCTCCCAGCTCCTTTGAATTCATTATTATAATTTTATTCTGTCCTGGACTCTACTTTCATCACCTGAGTTTCAGGTAGTGTTGCCATGCCTGTCAATCTCTGTTGTCTGTTCTTCTTGGTTTTCAGTCCGAAGAACTCCCTTTAGGATGTTTTGAAGTGCTGGATTGGCTTTGACAACATCTCTTAGCTTCTGTTTATCCTGGAATGCTTTGATTGCACCATCATATTTGATAAACAGTTTTGCTGGGTAGACTGTTCTTCATTAGCAGTTTTTTATTTTAGTGTTTTGTATATGTCTCCCCATGGCCTTCTTGCCTGCATGGTTTCTGCTTAGAAGTCAGAGCTTAATCTGATTTGCTTGCATTTGTAAGTAACATTTCTTTTTCCTGGCTGCTTGTAAGATTCTCTCCTTGTCTTTGATTTTGGAGAGCTTGCCTATTATATGTCTTGGTGATTTACTTTTGGGGTCTGTCCTTCCTGGAGTATGTTCATCTTCTTGAATGTTTATCTTCCCATGTTTCAAACTGTTAGGGGAATTTTCTTCCAAAACTTTTCCACTATTTCTCTGTGGATTTCTCTGATTCTTCCTGTTCTGGAATGTCAATAATTCTTAAGTTGTTCCTCTTCATGTTACCCAGCATAAATCTTAGGCTCTCTTCAGATTGTTTTATGCTTTTTTTCTGCTTGCTCTTCTATCTTAGCAGTATTGAGAGATTCATCTTCCAGCTTGCTGGTTCTTGCTTCCATCTCTTCAGTTCTGCTCCTTTCCCCTTTCAGTGTATTGTCCATTTCTGATATTTTATTACTAGTCATCTGAACCTCTTTTTGCAGGTTTTGAATATTTCCAATGCTGTATTGGTCTTGTTTGACTGCGGTTGTAGTATTTTCCTGACTTCTTCCTTGTTTTCCTCAACCCCTTTTTGGAGCATTTGAATTTGTTTCTATGTCATCTTCTGAATTCCTTCTCAGGCAAATCCAAAACCTGCTCTTCCTCGTCTAGAAAGCCTAAGTCTTTCTCCAGCTTATATGTCTCAGCTACTCTTTTCTGGTTTGGGACATGTTTTTATATCTGTTGTGGTTTTTTGTTCATCATTTGCAGTGTTATGTGGTTTTTAATGCTTAAATGGATGTTTGTTGCTGTGTTATTAAGCTTACAGGGTGTCTCTTGGTGGATATGATCAGTAGATAGGTTTTCCTTTTTGCATGTAATGTTTAGCAGCTGTTGTTGGCTCTTTTCTCAATGGTAGAATATTATGGGTTATGCTTTTAGCTTGACTATATGGTCATAGTTGCTGACTCTTCTTGGGTAAAGTAGGGAGAAAAAGTTCCCACCTCCAGGAAAAAATGTGTGATCAAAAGGCCCCAAATCAGAAACAATATAAAAGCAGAGACAAAAACCACCACTTTGAAACAAACCTAAACTGTGGCCGACTGGCCTGTCACCTTGCTACACAGGGAGTGTTTATGCATCATAAAACCTTCCAGTAATAGGTGGGGATGTCCACTCGCTCAGGTCCTTCTGTAGTCACCACCATAGAGGTGAGCAGATAGATATTTAGAAGTTAATGGGAGAAAGATTGTTTACTGTTTTTGTCTCTGAAGGTCAGTTAGGCATCTGTGTGTGCACAGCATAATTCTTGAAATAGTTGCGTCTTTTTATGTTGGGGTTTTACAGATTGTGCATATAGTTTGTTTGTCAGGTCAAACCTGCTTTTTTTCTTGTTGGCTATGCAGGAATAAAGGGTCCCACACAAGCTAACTTTAGGGATGGACCCACAGGCAGAAGTCAAAAGCAACAGCCAAAGAATTTGTCCTTGAACTGATGGGGCTCTTTCTCTCTGTGCTGTGGGAAAGCTGTGGTCTCAGTGCTGGAGTTTTTTTTTTTTTATGCACCCACCCACCTGAAGGCGTCTGGACTAGGCAAAGAAGGCGTGACAGGGAATAGGAGGAAAAAATGTATAGAATCCACCCACACCTCCTTTTGCACATGTCTACTGCCCTGCTTTTAGCACTGATTCCCTGTACTGGTCTGGCTGTAGAACTGCCCTCTGTCTTCCTCCTGGGTGGGATGGCCACAGTGGGAGTCCCGTGTCTTTACCATTTTCTAAATCACAATATTTTCCTTTATACCATGATTTTTCCATTGGCGGTTGTGGGAAACTGATGCCTTGACCCTTATGCTAGATCCAGAGCCCTGGTGCTATTCAGTGACAGCAATGTTCTCTAGGTTTTCAGGCCCTCCTCCATGGTGCCTGCCATACCTGACTCTGTTTTGCTGCAGCCAAACCAGAAGAAGTTTTTAGTTTCATAAGTTTGGTATGTTAATTAATGCTTTCTGACATCTAAAGTTTCTGATGACAATTTAGCTGGTGACCTTATTGAAATTCTCTTCCACATGGTGAGTCATTTTTCTCTTGCCTTTTTCAAAATGTGCTGTGTTTGAATTTTACCATTTCATTATGACATTTCTGGGTATGGACATTTTATGTTTGTCTAATTGCAAGTTAAATTTGCAGATGTTGCATGATATATGTTTTTACTACCACTAAACAAAAAAGAACACCTGCTGAGGCTGCTTATGCACAACCAGTGACCTCATTTGATTTGTTTTATTTGGCTTGGAGCTTTAGGGTCATGGTTTCAGGAGGCACACCAGTAAACTGACCTAATGTTTTTTTGAACTTTGGTTCTATCTCCTAGTTTGTTACATAGTGCCTGAGGTTTTAAAATATTACAAGTGACCATCCAGGATATAACATTTGGTCACTGTTCACCTGCAACAACAGAGGAAGTAGGAAAGTTAGGAATAGGAGAAGGAAATGGAATGTGTGACTAATTGCCTTTATGAACAGCTGTCTCTTTTGCCATGAGACCAGCAGAACTGGATGATGCCCAGTTATCACTGTTAAATGTTTTGATCAAAGATTCTATAGAAGAATCCTGATCAAAGGTGGTGGGGGGAGTGGGATGCATAAAAGAATTCTAAATTCTCACTGACTTCAGATTTTTCTGGAGCCAGAGATGCTAGAGAATCCCTGAAAGTATTATCCTGAGCTAATCTTTAAACCAAAAATGTACTTTGAAGTTTTCTTTAAACCAAGTAATAGTGTAGCTTAATTGGTAAAGAATGTCTGCCTGGAGTACTATTCTCTTTTAAGAACTATTTGCATGGGATCAAATTGACAACAGTAAATCAAATTGTTACATAGGTAACTTAGGGGGCAGTAATTATGTTAATGAGAGAAGAAAATTTGGAAAAGAAGGATGGGAATGATTGCACAACTTGAAGAAGGTAATCAATATCACTGAATTTTACATGTAGAGATTGTTGAATTTGTGTATGCTTTGCTGCTTACATTTTCAACAAGTATTTAAAAAAGAGGGTAGCGTAGTTGTTACGAATCGGGCTGCGAACCTTAAGGTCAGCGGTTCAAAACTACCAGCCGCTCCGCGGGAGAAAGATGAGGCTTTCTACTCCCGTAAAGATTTACACCCTCGGAAACCCTGTACAGGGTCGCTATGGGTCGGACCCGACTCGATGGCACTTAACAACAACAACATCATTACGTGGGGTCAGCACACCTAAGTGACAAGATGACATTTGCTTTTTAAGATTTTGTTGTTGTTAATGGTGCCATAGAGTCAGTTCTGACTCAAAGTGACCCTATGCATAATGGAATAAAACACTCCAAGTTCCATACCATCATCACAATTATTGATAAACAAGCCCATTCTGCTGTCGCTGTGTCATCCATTTCACTGGGGTCTTCCCCTGTTTTGCTAACCCTAACTTTATCAAGTTTGATCTTCTCCAGAGACCGGTCCCTCCTGGTCATATATGTGAAGTATGAGAGACAAAATCTTGCATTTCTGGACCCTAAAGAGTATTCTGGTTGTACTTCTTCCAACATAGAATTGTTTATTCTGGCAGTTTATAGTACTTTTAAGATTTTAAAGAGGACTTTTTGTTACTGGGAGTGCAACCACATTTTGCCTCTTCAAGAAAGAGATCTTGCCTTCTACTGATTAATAATAGTCCAGTGAAGCAGTGATTCTAGATGAGTAAATGTTTATTGTAAGAAACAGGCTTGTAAGTGGAGAACAGAAGGACTTAATGCAACACCTAAACCCCTCTCCCTGAACAAATGCTTTGCTAGGGTTTAAAAGTTTTGAATAGGGAAAAGGCATCTTGTTTATTCATAGGGCAGGTGGGGATTTCTGGGAAATGACCAATTTAGGATGAACCATACTAATTGTTGTGGTGCTGTGGATTAATGCGCCAGATTGCAAAGCCATTTGAACTGCAAGGTTGGGGGTTTAAGCTTACCAGCTGCTCCTCCGAAACCCTATACAGGGTCTCTATGGGTCGGAATCAACTCGATGGCACTTAACAACAACAACAATACTAATTGGATGAGTACAAAGCTTTTTGTCAAGATTCCACTGCAAAGACCTCTGGTAGGAGTAGACAGAACTTATTCTGGGATGTTGAACATGCATGTTTTTTTGGAGTCTGTTTTAAACCAGTGCCAGAGGTTGGCATTCTCCTCTGCCCCAATGGAATGTTTGTTCTTTAAGGTTATGCCTAGGATACTGGGTAAATCAATCCAACCTGCAAAATATCTCATAAAGAAGGAAAAATACAGAATAATTATGGGTGGTCTTCTAATGAGAATTTGATGTCCCAGGATATGGCTGCTTAGCTATGCATCCTAGGTAGGTCCTGCATATCTTTGCAGTTACTCAGGCAAGCAAGGGTATAGATTTCAGTATTACTCAGTACTTTGGTTCAAGAGTTCAGTCATTAAGTGACTAATGTTAATCCTTATTTCTGGGCTCCCTTTTCCCTCATCTCATTTTTCTGTACACTTGTCTAATTTAATACTTTATTTGATTTTTTGATTATTGCTTTCATAGGTGTTGATTGTTGATCTAAATACGAGAGTGGGTAAAAAATTATCCACTCCTGGTTATATAAAAATGCTGTCCATGTCCATGGCTGATGATAATATTGAGCATGCACATGAAATGATTCTGTCAAATAGATGAGTGACAAGGGATTATGTGACAAATCACTTGCAAATCAACCATTATGAAATAATCTATGACAAACTTGGATTTTGAAAAGCTTGTGGGAGATGTGTACAGAAAGAACTCATGGAAGACCATAAACAGAAGCACATGGACATCTGCAAACAAAATTTGGGCAGATACTCAAAGGAAGGTAAAAAAATTTTTTTTTACAAAAACATTACTGGTGACAGGACATGGATTCATCACTATGAGCCTGAGAGTAAACAGCAGAGTATGGAAGGGAAACATCCTCAATCACCATAAAAGAAAAAGTTCCAAAGTCAACCATTAGTTGGAAAATTGATGTTTCCAGGTTTCTGAGCTTCTCACAAGCAAGTATTGGAACACTATCAGGAAAAAAAGTTCAATCAACAGTGCTCCTTACAATGAGATGATCACTTAAGAGCTGAAGCCTAAACCTCTGATTAAACACATAGGACTACTCTCCAAAGGCTTGGTGATCTTGCATGACAATGCACAACACAATACCTCTGCTCACACTGTTGACACTCTTTAAAAAGTTCATTTTTAGGTGCTAAACCATCCAACCTGTAGTCCTGATCTTGCTCCATTGGACTTTCACCTGCTTGGACCCTGAAAGCCTAAAGAGTCACTTCTAATGAGGAAGGAAGACAGCCGTGCATTTGTGGCTCATAGCTCAGCCTAAAACATTTTTTAATAAGGGAATACAAAAGCTTGATGGTGGATGGACAAAATATACTGAAAAGCAAGGAAATAATGTCCAAAAACTATGTATTTGTCTTTTCTAAAAGTTCTTAAGACTCTTGGTGTGGTGCTATAGGATCAGCACTGGACTGTGAACCACAAGATCAGCAGTTCAAACCCACCAGTTGGTCCTCAGAAACCCTATATGGAGTCTCTATGAGTTGGAACTTATTTAATGGCATTTAACAACCACAATAGATTGTCAGGCATCCTAGGTGGCACTGTAGGGTAAGAAATGGACTGATAACTGCAACAAAGGCAGTTCAAATTCAACTTCACTCCTTGGAAACATGATACAGGGTCATTATGAATCAGAACACATTCAACAGTACTTAAAAATAACAACAATAGACTGTCTTAATGAATACTGTACTAACCCATGAAAATTAATCTCCATTTATTTTATATCACAATAATTAAGTGTAGACAAGAAAATTTGAACTAGGCAAATTTCATGTTACTTTTGTAAAACATTTTTCTATGTTTGATCTAAATATTTTTCTATGTGACTATATAAATAATGAATTGCTTATTATAGGTCTCTTTAAAAGCTAATAGGTACAGTTTTCATTTAAAGTGACAGTTTCCACTTAAAACCAAATGGCCACCACTCATCTGTGGTGTCATACTGTGATGGCTTATGAGTTACTGTGATACTGAAAGTTATGCCACTGGTATTTTAAATATCAGCAGGGTCACCCATGGTGGACAGGTTTCATATGAGCTTCCAGACAAAGACAGACTAGGAAGAAAGAGTGATGAACTACTTCCGAATATTTAGTCACTGAGAAATGAGGGATATCATTGTTTATGTCCAATGAATCTTGTCTGAAAGCAGAGAATATCAGAAAGATGTTTACCTGTGCTTTATTAACTATCCAAAGGCTTTCAATTGTGTGGATCACGACAAGCTTTGGACAACATTGTGAAGTATGAGTATTCTGGAACACTTAACTGTGCTCATGAAGAATCTGTACCTGGTCCAAGAAGCAGTTGTTCAAACAGAACAGGGGAACACTGAATGTTTTAAAATTAAAAAAGATGTGCAACAATGTTGTATTCTTTCACTATACTTATTCAACTTTTATGCTGAGCAAGTAATCCAAGAAACTGGGGTATATGAAGAAAAACATGACATCAGGATTGGAGGAAGACTCATTAACAACCTGCACTATGCCAATGATACAACCTTGCTTGCTGAAAGTGAAGAGGACTTAATACATTTACTGATGAAGATCAAGAAGTCCAGCCTTCGGTATGGATTACATCTCAATTTAAAGAAAACAAAAATCCTCACCACTGGACCTATAAACAACATTCTTATCAATGGAGAAAAGATTGAAGTTGTCAAGTACTTCATTCTTCTTGGATCAACTATTAACACTCACAGAAGCAGCAGTCAAGAAATCAGATGACATATTGCATTAGGCAAATCTGCGGCACAAGACCTTTTAAAGTGTTGAAGAACAAAGATGTCAGCTTGAAGACTAAGGTGCACCTGACCCAAGCCATGGTATTTTCAATAACCTCATATGTATGCAAAAGCTGGACAGTGGATAAGAAAACCGTGGAAGAATTGATGCTTTTGAGTTATGATATTGGAGGAGAGTATTGAAGGTGCCTTGGGCTGCCAAAAGAACCAATAGATCCATTTTGGAAGAAGTGCAGCCAGAGTGTTCCTTGGAGGCCAAGATGGCCAAACTTCATGTCTCATACTTTGGACATATTGTCAGGAGGGATCAGTCACTGTAGGATATTATGTTTGTCAAGGTGTAGGGTCACAGAAAAAGAGGAAGACCCCCAAAGAGATGGATTGGTCAAGTGGCAGAATCAATGGACTCAAGTGTGGCAACAGTAGTGAGGTTGGCCAAGGATTGGGCTGTGTTTCATTCAGCTGTGCTTAGGGTCACTGTGGGTTGGTACCAACCTGATAGCACCTAACAGCGGCAACAACAACAGTTCTCTTTTTGTTATCTTTGTCCTTCACCTTTGTTTTCCCTTGTATTTGAGTTTTACTTTACTTTATCTTATGTTCTGGGTATAGGGATATTTTTGCAGCTCTCATAATTGACATTCTACTTTTGTTTTTGTTTTTTTAAATATACCTTAACTCTCATTCTGTCTACTTAATGTCCTAGACAACAAGCCATCTGTAATATACTCAACCACTATTATAAAAATATATACTTCTAGTGTGGCAAGACCTGGGAGCTCCTGGGCCCAGAATCAGTGACATAGCCACAGAGGACTAGAGTGGAGAGTGAAGCATCCAGCTGATAAGAAGAGAAGGTATATGCATAAGAACACCCACACTTGCAGGTAATACCCACTTGACCTGGATTTAATGACTGGATGGAAGATCAGAGCTCAACTAGAAGAAGAAAGAAGAGGGGGAAAAAAGAGTAATCAGATACAATTTGATGAACTTGACTTACACGTATGGATATAGTAGCTCAAAAAAGGGAGCAAATCTTTACAGTGAAGATCACTCCTACCCCCTCCATACACAGAGTAGACAGTGATGGGCAACTTCGGACATTGGATACCCAAAATGGGGATGCTACAAAGACAAGAAGTGACTGGCTTACAAGCTTTCTATGGGGAGCCTAGATCCTGAGGGCATGGAGGAAGGTAGAATCTCCACTGAGTAGTATGCAATCTGTCTGGGCAGGTCTGATGAAAGGAGGTAGGGATAGGTCTCTCGTGGTGATACAATAGTGAATAATTGTTATCAGGACTGACTGTGAGAGTTGGAAATGTACAGGTAGATGTTTTTTAGCAAAAGGAAGGGAGTGATTGACTTTGCAGTCTAGTAGAGGAGGTCCCTGGGACCATCAAGAGAGAAGAGTGGAGTAGGGGACCCTACCCAGAGAAACAGTGATGCCAGAGATGGAGGCAAAGAGGATGATATGGAGAGATGGAGCAGCTGGGGACTCTAAATCCAGAGAGGGAGAGGTACTGTGTGCTGATGACTGGGGAGGGGAGGTAGGCTTGCAGGGTATACCCTTTGTTTTTTTCATGATGCATGGAGGGGATTGTAACCATGGCAATGAAACAATATATGATAGGATGAATGTAAAGCTAATGTTCTCCCATGTAATCTATCACATAATTCACAATAAAACATTTAAAAAAAAGATTACAGCCCCCCAAATATATATATATGGAGTTCTGGTAGTGTAGTGGTTACGTATCTGGCTGCGAACCGCAAGGTCAGTAGTTCAAAATAACCAACTGTTCTGCAGGAGAAAGATTTGGCTTTCTGCTCCCGTAAAGTTTTATGCCTTGGAAACCCTATACAGGGTTGCTATGAGTCAGAACTGATGCCACGGCACATAACAACAACAATATATATATATTATATATATATTGTTCGCTAAACTAATTTTAGGGTAGTGCTGAAGGTTAATGCACTGGACTGCAGAGTCAGTTTGAACTGCAAGGTCAGTGGTTCAAGATCACCATTTATCCTTGGAAACTCTATATAGGGTTGGTATGAGTCGGAACTGACTTAATGGTACGTAACAACAACATTGCAAAAAAATTTCAAGGAAACTGAGCTTTCTTAATAAAACATTACTGAAATAGTGGAGTATAAATTCATTAAAATAATTATATGTAAACTGCTCATGATTGAATAGGAATAAACTAGATTTTCACCCACAATTTAAATGAATATTTAAAATATTCATTAATACTTATCCCTAATGGAAGTTTTTGAAGTATACAAAAGCAATCAGTTTAACCCCTGGGAAAAGTATCAAAAATTGAGTTCCTGTCAAGAAGTAAAATTTGACTGAATTCAATGTTTTAAATTTCATTGCTAAAACAATTTAATTGTACAAGCAACTCCATATTCATACATGATTCTTTTCTTATCCTTTTGCTCTCAGAGATGGTGCTGAAGGTTAAGCCAACCACAAAGGTGTCAAAGCCTCTCCAGTGAATTGGCATCATTAGAGTTTCCAACTTGAAGGGAGCTTATCAGAACTTTTCAGAATAATCTAGTCAGCCATTCCTTTGATCCTTTAAATTCCATCCATCACCAGTTTGCGGAGTCATTTCCTTCTCTTGTAATGTTAAGATACAGACAGCTTTGTGAAGAAGTGAGAGATTTGTGAACAAATGAAAAATCAAATGACTAAATAGTATTTTTAAGGAAGCTTGAAGCCACCTCTCTAATATGTAGAGAAGGCTAAGTACCTTCTTCCCTTTGTGTAAAGCCAGGAAATTGGTCTAGGATTAATTTAAAGGAACACTGTTGTTTTAGAGCCTTACACATGCAGGTTTTGAAAATAAGGCAGGTTATGGGAGATAATTCCTGAAAATGAAAGACTTTGGTGTCTGATTTAAAACTTTTCTACTACTAAGAAAACTAATACTACTAATATCAAATGATGATGTTATAGATTTAAACTTGCTCTTTTGTTCTCTGAGGAAAAGTAGCAACTTGTGAAGAATGAAGATAATGTCATAATATGTCACATTAATATTTATACAATGTCACATAAATATTTACATAAAACTCTATTTCCTGTGATATAAAGAAGCAGGGATGGCTAGTTAAAAATTAACACAGACCCATCTAGAATACATTAAAAGTCAATCTAAAGATTCAATATTAAGGCTTAGTTGTTGTTAAGTGCTGTTGAGTTGGTTCTGACTCAAAGTGACCCTGTATAGTATTCCTGAGGAGCAGTTGGTGGGTATGAACTGCTGACCTGTGATTCCCAGTCCAGTGCTGATCCTACAGAGCCAGTGGAGAAGTATAAAA
This sequence comes from Chrysochloris asiatica, assembly GCF_000296735.1. Lineage (NCBI taxonomy): Eukaryota > Metazoa > Chordata > Mammalia > Afrosoricida > Chrysochloridae > Chrysochloris > Chrysochloris asiatica. The sequence goes on along the minus strand of NW_006409024.1, from coordinate 830,665 downwards.
TTAGTCTTTCAAGTTTTCCATACTGTGTGGTGTGTGAGAACAGTTTTCCTTATTTTGTAGGTAAGAATCTTATACTGAATCAGAAAATGTGCATAAACCAAATAAGCATATCATTTGCTGTTGTTGTTAAATGCTGTCTAGTGGATTCTAACTCATAATAACCCTATATAGTGTATCTGAGGAGTGGCTAGTGGATTTGAAGCACTGACCTTTTGGTTCAAACCAACCTTGTAGTCCAGTGTTTTATCCTACAGTACCATACCAAGACTCCAAGCATATACAAAAACTAAGTACAAGATATGGAGTCTTAAATCCTTTCAAACACATAATATATAAAGCTCATAAGTTTTATTTTTCCACATACTGAACAGAAGTTAAATATATTAATTCCAGGTTCTAATTTTATTTTATATAAAAATATACAGAAGAATCATTTAATACAGAGGGATTTAACAATTCACATCTAATACCTTCCTAGTGTTATTCCGTTCTTAATTAATCTAGATTAAGTACATTTATTTACATCAAATATTTTTTTTTTGTTTCTTAATTTTCCAGCTTTATACAATATAATTGGATGTCTTAACAAATGAAACAGAATTTGTGTACTCAGTTTATGCCTGCTACCATTTTTCAACATGCATTACATATTTATTATGTTTATAATATTATTTATATTTTAGATTA
>NW_006409024.1:824923-829473 GCF_000296735.1 Chrysochloris asiatica | reverse complement strand
TAAGTCCATTTTGTTGAGGGTCTTCCTCTTGTTCTCTGATCCTCTACTTCACCAAGCATGATATCCTTTTCCAGGTACTGGTGTGAACTGATTACATGTACAAAGTATCTTAGTTGAAGTCTTGCCATCTCTTTCAAAAGAGCCATCCAGCTTAAATTGACATTGATTGTACTCCCCACAATGTAACAGCACTCTCCCCAAGTCCTGCCCTTGCTTGCCATTCCCTTTGTTCTTCTTTCCTATACTTTTTTTCTATTCTAAGTGTTGTCCCTTGGCAAATGCTGCTCTTATGATTTCAGATTTTTGATTGTTCTAAGGAATTTGTACCTTCCTGTTGCCATTGTTCACTTTGTAGGCCTGTCTATTGTTTGATTGAAAGTTGAGACAGGAGGGTAAATTCAGTGCCAAGATTGAAGGGTAACTAAGGTCCATAGTCTTGGGAGTCCCCAAAATCTCTATCAGACACATAAGTCTGGTCATTTTTTAAAATGATTTTGAGAGTGTTGTTCACATGGTCCATTTGTCCGTTGTTTCCATGCATCTTTGATTTCATCACGCTTGTTTCCTCTACACAGGGAGAAGCCAATTGTTGTACCTTATATGGCCACTCACAGGCTTTTAAAAATCTGTTACTACTCATCAAAGTAGGATGTAGAATATTAACTTTGTGGACTGTGTTGTGCCAGCTGAACTTGAGGTCCTCAGTGACTATGGTCCTGAGCCCCCGACCTCAATGACTTATTCCCTCAAGGGATGATATATGATTAAGAAGTTTCTGTAATGTCTCCTGTTTGTTTGCTCTACTATATAATTGGATATCTTTACAGAACATATGTGTATAAATGCATATGTAGAAGTACCTTCTACCAAACCCATATGTGACAGTGCTGTAACCCCACAGCATAAGCACTCAGCTGTTAACCACAAGGTCAATGGTTCTAGCTCACCAATCACTCTGCAGGAGAAAGATGAGGTGTTCTGTACCCATAAAGGTTTACAGCCTTAGAAACTTTATACAGGTTTGCTGAGTTGGAAAGGACTGTTATTGTTAAGTACCATTGAGTAGGTTTCGATCCATAATGACCATAGGCTTTCCTAGGAGTGGCTGGTGAGCTTGAACCACAGACTTTTGCAGTTCAAACAGGCTTTTCAGTCCAGCACATTCACCCATAGCACCACACCAGGACTCCTGGAAAAGCCTAGACAGTACTTAATAACAACAAACAACAAGCTTATTTATGGTCATGAGAGTAGTCCCTTTCACCTGCCCATACCTATTCATCTTGCATATTTGCTTCTATTTCCACTTGTAGATTGATGTTTGTTGCTACTGATAATGTAGTATTAGTTATATAATAGTATTTACCTTTGTTGTCTTTCACTCTTGGGCACTTCTCCATGTCTCTTACCCCTCCCTCCATCCCCCTCCACCACGAGTGTTATTGTAATAATCTTCCCTTTATTGTGTTCCCTTATTGTTTTCCCTTCTCCCAATTTAATATGTGTCTATTATCTAGTTAGAGTCCTGGTGTAGTGCTGTAGGCTAAGCACTAGACTGATAACCATGAGGTCAGCATTTCTAACCCACCTAGACAGGGTTGCTATGAGTCAGAACCAACTTGATGGAAATCAATAAAAATGCAGCAGTAGTAATTATCTAGTTAAGGAGACCTGGTAGTATAGTAGGTTATGAATTGGGCTGCTAACTGCAAGTCCAGCAGTTTGAATCTACCAGTCACTCCATGGCAGAAAGACAAAGCTTTCTGCTTCCATAAAGTTGTACAGCCTGGCAAACCCTCTGCAGGGTGGCTATGAGTTGAACTTCATGGCACACCACCACCATCACAACTCACTCCTTTCCCCTCTCCCCATTCCCTCCCATCCCTGGCAACCATCAGAGAATGTTTTTTCCCTTGACTTTTATAATAGTGGATTCATATTTGTCTTTTAAGGAGCTCTGGTAGTGTAGTGGCTATAAGTCCTACTGCTAATGTCAAAGTTCAGCAGTTTGAAACTACCAGCTGTTCTGTGGGAGAAAGATGAGCTTTCTGCTCCATAATGATTTACAGCTTCAGAAACCCTACACAGGGTTGCTATGAATTGGAACCGACTCCATGGCACACAACCACCACCACCATTTGTTCTTTTGTTATTGTTTTATTTCATTCAGCATAATGTTTCCAGGCTTATCCACATTTTAAGGTGTTTCAAGGCTTCCTTGTTACTCTTTAATGTTGACTGGCATTGGGTGTGTGCACCACAGTATGTTTATCCAAAACCTTGGTGGACACTTAAGTTTTTTCTTCTCTTTGCTATTGTGAATAATACTGCAGTGAACATGATGAACATATACATATTCATGTCCCAGATCTTATTTCTTTAGAATATACACCTAAAGATCAAATGGTAAGGCAAGCAATCAAGTTCCTTCAGGAAAACTCCTCCTCCAAGACTGAAACTCAAAGAGTACACATGCGCAGATATGTAAGCTTGCTGGCAACCATGTTGTCCTGCTGGTGAGTGAAAGAGGAGGAAAGACAGCAATGAAAATATGGGCTGAGTTTGACCACATTTCATATACTCCCATTGACCTCGAGATGAGAGACAGAAGAGGAAGGGCTGGTTGGTCCAAAGAGTGGTGAGACCTGGGAACTTCTGAGTCCATGGACAGGACATAGCCACATAGCCATGGAACACAAGAGCTGAGAATGAAGCATCCAGCTGATATGAAGTGAGGGAAGATGCACAAGAATGCCCAAACTTTTAGATAGTACCCATTTGACCAAGCTTTCTTGACTAGAGGAAGATTAAAAAAAAAAAAATGATAAAGGAAACAAGTGTAAATTGCTACAATTTGATGAACGTGACCTATACTTATTAATGTATGAGCTCAAAATACCAACTGAGAGGGAAGAAGTCTTCACATCATGTATCAATCCTATCCCCTCTATACAGGGTTCATAGGGCTGGCAGCTTAGACATTGGCTACCTAAAATGAGGGTGCGATAAATGCACAAAGTAGGTGGCTTACAAGTTTTCAAGAGGGAGTTTAGTTTCAGAGTGTGCGGAGAAAGGTAGAATCCCCACTGAATAGTTTTCATTTTGTCTAGATGGGTCTGATGAACAGACATGGGATAAAAGTCTTATGATTCAATAGTGGGTAATTGTTACCATGACTAATGTGATTGTCACAATTGTAAAGGTAGAAGTTTTCTAACAAAAAGGGGGTAGTAGTTAATCTTAGAGTCCAAGAACAGAAGACCCTAGAACCATCAAGGAAAAAAGAGCATAAGCAGAATGTGGGACCCTGACCAGAGAAACAGCAATACCAGAGATGGAGGCAGAGATGAGGACATGGAGAGATAGAGCAACTGAGGACTCTAGATTCATGGAAAGATTAAGGTTGTGTGCTTGTGGCCAGGAGGCAGGCTTGCAGAATGTGGCCTTTGGTTGTTTAAATGATTATATATTCCTGAGTGTTTTTGTGTGCACACCCCCCACCCCAAATAAAACAATATAAGACAGAGGGAATGGAAGCAAATACTGTTGAATGATGATGCACGGAGGAGAATGTAATCTTTAAATGAAATGATGAGTGTAAAACTGATGTTCTCCCATGTAAATGATCACTCAATTCACAATTAAAAAAAAGAAAAGAATAGAAGAAACTATGCAATTTTTTCTCTTATCACATTGCCTTAGAAATAATCTCAACCTAGTAATGCAAAATGTACTTTGAAAACATGTAAAAGTCCAACAAATCCTTTTCAGACATAGGGAAATGACATCTTTTTCTCAGTCACATATATACTGAGAACTATTCCATTTTATACAATCAGTGTATTGAAAACATGTCAAACTTTTATATTTCTTAAAGTTAAATAGGACAAAATACATGCATTTTTTATTTATTGTCTGTATTTTAATTGAAAATGTCATTTTAAAACTGTAAAACTCCTTAGAATTCTGGTTCATGAATGCAATCAACTATATATATTTTCTACTTCTAAAAAACAAAAACAAATCAAATGGTATCTCTAGTTTCAATATTTCTAATGAAGTGCTAGATGGCTTTCTACAGCAATTGCACCATTTTTACAACTCCTCTAGCAGTGTCTGAAAGCTCCAATTTTTCCACACCCTCACCAGCATTTGTTGTTTTCTATCTTATTGTTGTGGAGTCCTGATGTGGCACTGTTGGATAGTCACTTGATGGCAAAATCAGTATGAACCTCAATGTCAAACCTACCAGCTGCTCCTTGGGAACAGAGTCACTATGAGTCTGAACTGACTCAATGGCACTAGCAATAACAACAATATTGTTGTGGTGGTGAGATGATTTCTCTTGGTTGTTGGGATTTATATCTTTACTGGCTAATGACTACAAACATTTCTTCATGTGTTTGTTGGCTGCCTGAATGTCTTCTTTGGTGGAGTGTCTGTTCATGGTCTTTTTCCATTTTTTCATTGCATTTTTGTCTTTTTCTTGATGAGGTCTAAGATTCATGTTGGACAACATGATGATTATTGGCATTCCAGAACAAGAAGAA
>NW_006409024.1:817076-817636 GCF_000296735.1 Chrysochloris asiatica | reverse complement strand
ACACAGAGTAGACAGGGATGGGCAACTTGCACATTGGCTACCCAAAATGGGGTGGGGGGGCCTCCAAAAGCAAGAAGTGCCTGGCTTACAAGCTTTCTAGAGGGAACCTAGATCCAGAGGGCTTAGAGGAAGGTAGAATCTCCCCTGAGTAATATCCAATCTGTGGGGTCGGGGAATGCGGATAGGTCTCTTATGATACAACAGTGAATAATAGTTATCAGGACTGATTGTGAGGGTTGGAAATGTAAAGGTAGACGTTTTGTAGCAAGGAGGGAAGTGACTAACTTTATAGTGTAGGAGGAGGTTCGTTGGGACTATCAAGGGAGAAGAGCAGAGAAACAGTGATGCGAAAGATGGAGGCAGAGATGATGACGTGGAGAGATGGAGCGGTTATGGACTTTAGTCGAGAGAGGGAGAGGGGCTATGTGCTGAGGACCAGGGGACAGGCTTGCAGGGTATATCCTGTCATTGGTTGATTATGCATGGAGGGGATTGTAACTATAGCAATAAAATGATATACAATAGGACGAATGTAAAGCTAATGTTCTCCCATGTAAACT
>NW_006409024.1:800457-816464 GCF_000296735.1 Chrysochloris asiatica | reverse complement strand
TTAGTTTTTAGCAAGTCGTCTAGTTTATCTTCTGCTGTTTGTGAATTTTTGGTCATGTTTCATAGTCTATTTATGCAAAAAAAAAAAAAAAAAGTAGGGTCTCTAAGTTTGTCTCTACTTTTTCTTTGATGATCTTTCTAGTTTTAAATTTTACACTTAGGTCTTTGATCCATCGTGAGTTCATTTTTGCCTATGGTGTGAAGTATAGATTTTGTTTCCTTTTTCTACAAATGTATATTGTTTGCTAGCACCATTTGTTAAAGAGACTGCCTTTTCCTCCACTTAATGGATTTCAGCCCTATTTCAAAGATCAGCTGTTAAGTGCTGTTGAGTCAGTTCAGACTCATACTGACTGTGTATAGGGTTTCCAAGGCACGACCACAAATCAGTGGTTTTGTGGTCCTTGTATAGTGTTTTCAAGATTTGAACCACAAAGTTTGTGGTTAGCAGTCCAATGTTGACCCTATACTGCCACACCAAGACTCCAAAGGTGGATATCCATAGATGGATGAAATTACTTCTGGTTTCTCAACCTTGTCCCATTGGACTATGTGTCTGTCTTTATAACAGTGCCAAGCTGATCTGACTACTGTGGTTGTGTAGAAGGTCTTGAGATCAGGAACTGCTTTATTCTTCCTCCTCTGTAGTGCTTTGCTCATCTGAGGTATCTTTACTTTCTATATCAAGTTGGTGATTCATTTTCCCATCTCCTTAAAGAATATTGATGGAATCTGGATTGATACTGCATAACAGCTACAGATTGCTTTGGGTGTATTGACATTTTCACAATGTGTCTTCCTGTCTATGAGCATGATATGTTCTTCCATCTATGTAGATCTCTTTTAGTTTCTTGCCTTAGTGTTTTACAATTTTCTTTGTATCTCTGGTTAAATTCCCTATGTATCTTACCTTTTGGTAGCCATTATAACATGCAAGTGCCCTTAATGAACTTCATGAATTTTTGTTTTCTTTACATTAGTTGCAACCCATATCATTAAGTATATATTTTAAGTCCTCTTTGCTTTCAGTAAGCAAGGATCAATGACACAGTGGCAGCAACAAGTGTAACGATGATTGTGAGGATGGTGCAGGACCAGGTAGTATTTTGATCGGTTTTGCATTGAATTTCTATGAGTTAGAACTGACTCCATGGAACCTAACAAAAGCAACAACCAGTTATAAAGGGCATTATTTTCCTAAATTCCTTTTGGAGTTTTCTTTGTTGGTGTTTGTGCATGTTGGTCTAGTAGCTTGGCATTTAGCTGAATCTTTCAATTTGTTCTAGTAGTTTTCTTGCTGAGTCTCTGAGATTTTCTGTTATAGGATCGTATCATCTGCAAACAAGGATAGTTTTACTTCTTACTTACTGAACTAGACACCTTTTATTTCCCTTTCATGACTTATTGTCCTATGTATGATTTCCAATAGTGTTGAAGAGGAGCGGTTGTCTATTTCCTGTTTACAAGGGGAATTGCTTTTAGTCTCTCTCCATTGAAGGTAATATTGGCTGTTGGTTTGTCTTTAATTATTTTGAGGAAATTCCCTCTATTTCTATTTTGGTGAGTAATCTTATCAAGAATGGTTATTGGATTTCATCAAATATCTTTTCTGCATTGATTGATATCATATGGCTCTTTTCCTTTGTTTTATTTATATGGTGGTATGCATTGTTTTTGTACTGTTGAACCATGCTTGCATACCTGATATGATCTCACTTGATCATAATGCATTTGTATTTTTTAATATGTTGTTGCTTTCTATTACTTGGGATTTTGTTGAAGATTTTTTCCACCTGAGGGACATTGGTCTAAAGTTGTTTTTTTTTTTTAATGGTATCTTTGCCTGATCTTGGTATTAGAGTTCTGCTGTCTGGGTCAGGATTGTTTATTGTTGGGAGGTATTATATATGCACATATATATAACTGGTTCAATTTCATCTTTTTTTTTTTTTTTTTTTATGGGCCTGTTCAAACTTTCTACTGACTTCTTATTTTAGGTAAGTCATGTGTTTCCAGAAATTTGTCCATTTTCTCTTGGTCTTCAAATTTGTTGGCGTACAGTTTGTCAAGTGTTCTGTTATTCTATTTATTTCAGTTGGTTCTGTTGTGACATAATCCATTTCATATCTGAATCATATTATTAGAATCTTCTCTTTCTTTTCCTTTGCTAAGTGTGTCAGTGACTGGTCCATTTTGTTAATCTTTTCCAAAAGCCAACTTATTGTCAGTTCTTCAGTTCACTCTTTAAGTCTCCTGGTTCTAGGGAGGCCAGGAGCAAAGGAATACAAGCCCAGGATCCACTCCTGGCTTGTATTTCTTGGTGGTAGTGAAGCCACCACTCTACTCTAGGACTAGTTCTCTGTTCTGCAAGGTATATTAGAGGAGTTATTTTCCACTGCACAAAAGTGAAATAAAAGGCACTGAATGCACATTTTTTATAAGAAAATACAAAAGGTTTATTCCAAAACAGAGTTAGACATCAAAACACGTTAAGGTGTAAATTGCAAAGAGAGAAAAAGGATATAGTGCAAACTCACCAGACCAAGGAGGACTGCATCATCCAGAGAATGCAGGGGGACTCTCAGGCAGCAGACTGGAGACCTGGTCTGAACACCACCTCCGGACAGCTCATCCACTCCACGGGTAGAGTACCAAGTCCTGGCCGGAGGACCCCTGTCCTTTATTCTGCAAAGGCTGCAGATTCATTTCCTTTGGAGAGATACTAGGTGGGTGGCCAGCCCATCTGATGTGGCTCCAAAGTTATTTTCTTACTTCACTTCACTAAAGCTCTGTCCACGGTTACACATAACTGCTCTAGGTGTCAAAAGAACATAATTTCTGGTGATAACATTAGTTACTGCTCCAGGTTGCTTTGGTCAGGTTTCATCTGATACCACTGCCATGTGATGTGTCCCTGTACTGACTCCCAAGAGATAGTGGGTAAGAACATCAGGGACTCCATCTTGGAGGAACAGCTAACTTAGCTGTTACTTTCTTTTGGTCGCAGGTCCTGTTGTTTTCTTAATGAAATTTAGAGGGGGTACAGTTTATACAACAGCAATATAGAAACCAAATAATAAGCAGTATTGTAAGGAGCTCTGGTAGCGTAGTGGTTACAAATCGGGCTGCGAACCTTAAGGTCAGCGGTTCGAAACTACCAGCCGCTCCGCAGGAGAAAGATGAGGCTTTCTACTCCCGTAAGGATTTACACCCTCGGAAACCCTGTACAGGGTCGCTATGGGTCGGAACCGACTCGACGGCACTTAACAACAACAACAACAACAGTCTACAGTGATTTGGTTCTCCAATACTGCAGACCTAACCTGATTAGTATTGATAGTATTCAAAGCTTGATGGATATGAGTAATTAGGCACAGAATTTTATGAATATCCCTAAAATTCTGGGAACTAACCCCAATAAAGCAAATAAGGACATAGACAAAGCAAAAGATTCATTATCACAAAGGTATGTATAAGGAGCTCTGGTAGTGTAGTTGTTATGAGTCGGACTGCTAACCTCAAGGTAAGCAGTGCAAAACTACCAGTGGTTCCATGGAAGAAGGATTAGGCTTTCTGCTCCTGTAAAGATTTACAGCCTTAGAAACCCAATACAGGGTCACTATGAGTCAGAATTGATTCCATGGCACATAACTACCACTACCACCAAAGGTGTATATGGTGCAGGAAGTACTCGGACCCTTTTGTGTCCTGGTAGGAAGCAAAGGGAATAAAGTCATGTTACAAAATCTAGAGCTCTTCCAAAGGGTCTGGGAGAAAATTATCCGTCCATTGTGCTCTTATCTGATAGATCCCACGATGACTGCATTGTTGTGGCAATGCAGCAGTAATGATGTTGTTCACAACCTTCTCTGGTACCATCAGGGTGCTATTCATAAAGGTGACAAAACCAAGTAGGTACACATAAGTATTCATTCTGACCTGGAACAGAGACTATAACAACATTATTAGCACCTTGGGCAATAATCTCCCCAGGTTTTATAGGTTTATTAGGTCAATGTATCCACACTTGGGATTATAGAAGTAAAATATCTGTGTATCCAAATTCTTGGTCCCCTCTAACGGTGATAAATTTGGGAACTTCTTTTTGTATGGGTGTTGACAAATGGAGCAGAATTACTAGCTGAGCAATTTGATCGTCCTGGTTGATGACAAGGTCCTGGTTTCCAAAATTATTTAAAATGTGGACAGCTTTGTTAAAATAATTCTTTTGATTTATTATTTTTTCCTACTTGTTTCATCCACTTAATTAAACCTGATGTTTTCATGTAGTAACGGAAATGGAATATCCAACGCATATTGTATTCATTTGCATATTACTGCAATAATTTACTTCTAAAGTAGGAACCATTATCACTCTGAACTTGCAAAGGAACAACATAGTATAAATGTATGAGTTCTAATACCTTGATAGTGTTTACCTGAGTTGCAAAGTAACAGGGGTAGGCTATTAAATATTCTGAGTACATGTCTACAGCGGTACAGATTTACTGTCACTTACCTTGCATGGGTAGGGCCCCACGTAATTAATTTGCTGTATTAGGCCAGGTAACTTTCCTTGAGCTATTTCCCCTTTAATTAATCTAGGGACTGGATGCTCTTTTAGCCTTTGACATATAGGACACTGCAAGATAATAGTTTCAATAACATTCCAAGTTAATTGTATGTCTCCAGTCCCTGGTCAACTGAGAAGTAGACTTTTTCCCAAAATGTCCACACATTTGATAAGCCCACATAGCTAATCCTGCCAGATCTTATTCCAGCAGATGATTTCCTTTAGCCAATTGATGAGCCTCTAGGTCAGCTTTGCTGTTATACTGTTTTTCTAGGGTATCCTTTCCACTGTGATCATCCACATAGAACACTATAACAAAAGCTCTGTTAATGATAGTTCAGATATTTTCCCACAACTATTTTTCCCGTTCACTTTTTTTTAATGCTTTTATTTTGAACTGAATGATAGTTTACATGGGAGAACACTGGTTTTTCACTCAACCAATTGTATTTTGTTTCAATGCAATGATTACAATCCCCTCCATGCACAATCGGTTAACAGTATTTGCATCTAAGCCCTGCCCCCTTTTTATTTATGTACACAAAAACATGCAGGGATATATAATCATTTAAACAACCAAAGGGCACATTTTGCAAGCCTGCCTCCTGCCACCAGCACACAATTTTTCTCTTGCTATAATCCTAGAGCCCTCAGCTGCCCTATCTCTCCATGCCATCACCTTTGCCTCCATCTCTGGTGTTGCTTCTTCTCTGATTATGATCCCACATTCCACTCTGCTCTTCTCTCTTGATGGTTCTAGGTCCTCTGTTTCTGATATGTAAGATTAACTACTCCCCCCTTTTGCTTACACGACTTCTACCTTTACAGTTGTGACAATCACAATTAGTCATGATGATAATTACTCACTATTGAATCAAAAGAATCCTATCCCCATCTTCTTTCACCAAACCCATCTAGAAAAGATGAAAATTATTCAGTGGGGATTCTACCTTCCTGTGCATGCTCTGAAACTAAACTCCCTCTTGAAAACTTGTAAGCCAGCTACTTCATGCCTTTATAGCTCCCTCCCCCCCATTTTAGATAGCCAATGTCTAAGTTATTCATCCCTATCAACTCTATGTACTGAGGGGATGGGTTTGATACTTGGTGTGAAGACTTCTTCCCTCTCGATTGGTATTTTGAACTACTAAATCCATAAGTATAGGTCAAGTTCATCAAATTACAACAATTTACACTTGCTTCCTGTATTAAACATCTTTATCTTCCTCTAGTCGAGTTCTGATCATCAAGCCATCCAAACTAGGTCAAATGGGTATTATCTGCAAGTGTGGGTGTCCTTGCATGCTTCCCCCTACTTCATATCAGCTGGATGGTTCACTCTCAGCTCTAGCCCACTGTGGCTAAGCCAGTGTCCATGGGTTCAGGAGTTCCCAAGTTCCCCAAACTTAGTACCAACCAGCCCGTCTTCTCTCTCACATCTCCAGACAGGAGTCTATGGAATATGGTAGAACTCAGCACATGTCTTCATTACTATCTATCTCTCACTTACATCCACAAGTAGACCAATGTAGTCACCAGTGAGTTTACAGGCCTGCTTGTATTTTCCCTTTGAGTGTCAGTCTTAGAGGGGGATTGTCCTGAAGAGACTTGATAGCTTGCCTTGATGGCTCCCAGGTGAACAGTTTGCTTGTTCTTGTAATAGCCAAACAGTTTGCCATTCTTGTTTTTGTTTATTCCTGCTGGCCTTTTCTTTCAAGAAGTATCTTCTGTTCCTTTAGCTGCTCTGGGCTGGTCTGCACGTCCTTTCAAGTGGGAATGTCCCACCTCAGAAGGTTCTGGGTGGGGATTAGGATTCCACCTAAGGTCCTATACACTACAAAAACTCTGTAAGAGGCCTATTTCAATGGACAAGTTCTAGAAGCCCTTTTAGGTATTCCAATCTGTTATAGGCTGAAGACAGGCTTACAAACTTTCTGTAATCATGTTTCCCAATATTCTTTTCTATCCCACTTATGTGTCTGTTTTACAATAGTAGGCAAGGGAAACCAATATCCATAAGACAGTCAAGCATCTTAACATTGTGTTGTTGTTAAGTGCCATCAAGTTGGTTCTGACCCATAGCAATACTGTATAGGGTTTCCGAGGGACGACTGATTTATTTCTGCTCTAATCTTTATTATTCTTTTTTGGTGACTGTAGATTTACTTTATTGGTCTGTTTCTAATTGTTGGAGATGTTGTGTTAATGTGTTGATTTTGGTTCTTTCTTCTTTTTGGATGTGTGCATTTATTGCAATAAATTGTCCTCTTAGCACTACTTTTTCTGTGTCCCAAAGATTTTGGCATGTTGTGTTTTCATTCTAATTTATTTCTAGGAATTTTGTGAATTCACCTTTTATTTGTTCTAATACCCAGTAGCTTTTAAGCAAGGTGCTATTCAGTTTCCACGTATATGTTTTTTTTTCCCCCTTTGTCTTCCTATTGTTGATTTCCAATTATTGTAATATGAGAAGATGCTTTGTAGTATTTTGATGTTTGTAAACTTATGGAGGCTTGTTTTGTGTTCTAACACATGGTCTGTTCTGAAGAATGTTCTATGTGCATGTGTTATGTGCTGTTGTTGGGTTGAATGCTCTGTACACATCTTTGAAGTCAACTTGGTTGATTGTGTTATTTAGGTCCTCTGTGTCTTTGTCAAGTTACTTTCTAATTGTTTTATCCTTTTTTGAAAATGGTGTATCACAATCTCCCACAATTATTGTAGATTTGTCTATTTCTTTCTTCAATTTTATTAGGGTTTGCTTTATATATTTTGATGCTCTTTCATTGAGAACATGGATATTTATTATGGTTGTGTCATCTTTTTCAATTGACCCTTTAATCATGAGATAATGTCCTTCTTTATCTATTATGCTGGTTTTATCTTAAAGTTTATTTTATCAGAGATTAGCATTGCCACCCCTACCCATTTTTACTACAATTAGCTTGGTATATTTTTTCCATCCTTTAACTTTTAATCTCTTTTTGTCTTTGTGTGTAAGGTGCGTCTCTTGCAGACAGCATATTGAAGGATCTTCTTTTCTTATCCATTCTGCCACTGTCTCTTAACTGGTGAATTTAATTCTTGCCATTCAGTGTAATTATCGATCGGTATGAATTAATTGCTGTCATTGTGTTTGGGGTTTTTTTTTGTGTGTGTGTATGTGTGTGTGTGTGTGGTGCTGCTGTTTTCTTTGTTCTGCATGCCATCCTGTGTTGAATTCATGGTTTTTTTTTGTGTGTGCTTTTTCATGCCAGTTTCTTCATAGTTTTAATGTTTCCATGTTCTTCTTGGTTTTACATTTTCTTGATATGTTGTGAAGTGTTAATTTTCTTTAATGTTACCCTCCATTCTACTAACCTTTTCCTCTTTTTAAAATAGTCTGTTTTATCCTGAAATCTACTTGACCTCTTTATCACCTGGATCTCTGTTCCTATATTTTCCCTTTCTTTCACACTGTAATTACTTTGTTAGTAGACTGATCTCCCAGATCCTCTGAATTCGTTCTTGCAGATTTGTTCTGTTCTGACTCTTCCATCTGTTGGCTGAGTCCAGGTGGTGTTTCCATGTATATCAATTTCTGATTGTTGTCTGTTTTTGTTGGTTCTCAGTCCAAAGAACTTCCTTTAGGATGCTTTGTATCACTGGGCTGGCTTTGAAAAAGTCCCTTATTTTCTGTTTATCCTGGAATTTTTTTTTATTACAATGGTGTATTGACAGCTTTGCTAGGTAAATGATTCTTGGTTGGCAATTTGTTTCTTTGTTGTTTTTCTTTCAGGGTTTTATACATGTCTCTCCATTGTTTTCTTGCCTGCATGGTTTCTGCTGAGACATCAGAGCGTAACCTCATTTGCTTACCTTTGTAGGTAACACTTTTCTTTTCCATAGCTGCTTTCAGGATTCTGTCCTTGTCTTTGATTTCAGAGAGTTTGGTTATGGTATGTCTTGGTGATTATCTTATGGAGTCTATCCATCCTGGAGTTCGTTCAGCTTCTTGAATCTTCTCATCTTTCAGGATGTTAGGGAAGTTTTTTTGTAGCAGTTCTTCCACTATCTCCTCTGTGGTTGTCTGTGATCCTTCCTGTTATGACACCCCAATAATTTCTCCAATATTTCTCTTGCTGTTGTCCCACATTAATATTAAACATTCTTCAGAATGTTTTATTTTTTTTCCTGCTTGCTCTTCTATCTTAGCAATATTAAGAGATTTGTTTTTAAGCTCACTGATTCTAGCTTCCATCCCTTCAATTTTACTCCTTTGCCCTTTCAGTGCATTGTCTATTTATGATATTTTATTTCTGATTTTATAATTAATCATTTGGACCTCCTTTTGCAGGTTTTGAATGGTTCCCAATGCTATGTATATCTTATTTGAGTATTCCTGTAGCACTTTCCTCACTTGTTTCTTATTTTTCTCAAGCCCTCTGTGGAGCATCTGGATGCTCCTCTATATCATTATCCTATGTTCCTTATCAGACAGTTCCAAAGCCTGCCCTCCTTCTAATGGGAATTCTAGGTCTACTTATCGCTCACTTATTTCAGCTACTCTCTATCTTGTTTCTAAGGAGCTCTGGTAGCGTAGTGGTTACAAATCGGGCTGCAAACCTTAAGGTCAGCGGTTCGAAACTACCAGCTGCTCCGCGGGAGAAAGATGAGGCTTTCTACTCCCGTAAAGATTTACACCCTCGGAAACCCTGTACAGGGTCGCTATGGGTCGGACCCGACTCGATGGCACTTAACAACAACAACAACAACAACATCTTGTTTCTGGACATAAGCAGAAATCTTTTGTTGCTCTTTAGGCATTGTGGTGCTGTTTTATTTTCAATAATTAGATGAATTTATGTTGGTATATTATTAAGCTTTCTTATTGCTTCCTGGTAGATGTGATCAGGAGAGGGGCTTCCCTTATCACTTCTCTTATTACTCAACTTAGAGTTATTTTTAGCAGGTTTTGGATATTTATGCTGCTCTGGTAGATAGCAACTAGTATTGGTTCTTGCCTGGATGGTGGGGTTTTATAGGGTGCAATTGTAGCTTGGCTGCATGACTGCAACTGCTATCTCTTCTTGGGTAAGGTAGCACCATCCCCCAAGTTAAAAGCAGGAACAAAAAACCAGATTGGATATTAAAGGCCATGATCACAACAACAATAACAAAAATGTAGCAAAATATGAGTAAGATTTTAATGCCCCTCTTTTGGCTTATTGCCTTCAAGGCTGCCTGAGAAATTTCAACATGGTACCGTTGCTCCTTATGATGTAACTCAAGATTTAGTTTTCAGCCCCTGGACATGAGGGTCATTCTCAATAATAACAAATTTTAGACAATCTCCAGTATCGAACCAGATTCCAGCTGCTCGTGATTCTAAAAGGTGCACCAACTCCCCACACCCACCCCTGGATTCTGTGACATGCACTGAAGAACGTCATTAACCTCTTGTTGAGTAAAATCCTCTATCACATTCTTCCTGACTAACCTTTCATGACCCGGGATTTACTCAGCTTGTTTCCACATGATAGGCTGGGCAGTTGTTGTTGTTGTTAAGTGCCATCAAGTCGGTTCCAACCCATAGCGACCCCATATAGGGTTTCCAAGGAGTGGCTGGTGACCTTGAACCACCAACTTTGCAGCTCAAACCAACCTTGGAGTCCAGTGCGTTAACCCACTGTGCCACACCAGGACATGGTTTTCCTCATCCCAAACATATCCGTCCAACACCCATTCTAGGGTGGCAGTTGCTATGGCCATAAGCATCTTATGAGTATTTATTTCCCCACTTCTTTTCGTATATTTGTATCCAGCTAACCCGACTGTGGCCTTTTCAGCCACTGCTTAAAAAGTCCCAGCTTGATCTTTTAAAATGCTGGTTTGGCACTGAAACTGCCAACCTAGCCTGGAGATCAGTGAAATCCCTTTCTAAACTGTAATTTTCCTTTGACACCTGATACAAACTCCAGTATGCAATCAGTAAAAACCAACCTCTCCTTTTTCCTTCCCAACACAGACCTCGTGTAACACTTTACCAGTTTGGCCAGTTTGGGTAAAATTAAAACATCACCCCAATTTCAGCTAAGCAGGTGCTTTTTGCCCACTCCTTTGCCAGGAGAGAGTAAGGCTGTTTCATCCACCCAGGTACCTCAGCTGGCCGCTTAGATTCTCCCTTAAAGAAAGACAACATACTTGTTTGGTTTACCGATAGTCTTCACAGAACACAACACCCTGCTCACCGTGCTGTGAGGTAAATTAGAGGGGTCATTCCTCACTGAATGAAAGTGAAACCAAAGACATTGAATGCACACTTTTTAAAAGAAAGTAGAAAAGGTTTATTCCAAAACAGAGTTAGACATCAAAACACATTAAGGTGTAAATTGCAAAGAGAGAAAAAGGATATAGCACAAGCTCACCAGACCAAAGGGAACTGCATCATCCAGAGAACGCTGGGGAAACCTCAGGCAGCAGACTGGAGACCTGGTCTGAAAACCAACTCTGAACAGTGTGTCCATCCCACAGATAGAGTCCCAAATCCTAGCCCGGGGATCCCTATCCTTTATTCTGCAAAGGCTGTGGATTCATTTCCTTTGGAGAGATACTATGTGGGTGGCCACCCCATCTGATTTGGCTCCAACGTTATTTTCTTACTTCACTTCACTAAAGCTCTGTCCATGGTTACGCATAACTGCTCTGGGTGTTGAAAGAATGTAATTTCTGGTGATAACATTAGTTATTGCTCCAGGTTGCTTTGGTCAGGTTTCATCTGGTATCACTGCCCTTGGGATGTGCTCCTGTATTGATGCCCAAGAGAGGGCTAGGGTCGAACAATAGGGAATCCATCTTGGAGAGAACAACAGGGACTCCATTTTGGAGGAACAGCTAACTTAGCTGTTTCTCTTTCACTCTTTTATGCCTGTTGTTGCTGTTAAGTTCCTTTTTGTTGGTTCTGATTTATAGTGACCCTCTAGGGTTTCTAAGGAGGACCTGGTGAGCTTGACCTTACAATTCAAACTAAGCTTGCAGTCCAGCACATTAAGCCATAGCAACACACCAGGACTCCCTTTTAAGTCTAGTGTGGTGATAAAACTGACCAATCCCCTCATTAGAGTTCCATATGATCTTTCTATATATGCTCCCATCCACACCATGCTTCTAGGCATCATATTTGCACAATTGTCCAATTCCCTTGGGGGACACAAACACCATATTTGCAGTAGTCCTGGTATGGCACTGTGGGTTAATGTGCTGGACTGCAGTCAGTTTGAACTGATAGGTTGGCAGCTCAAGCCCACCAGCTGCTCCTTGGGAACCCTGTGTTTCTATGTGTTGGAATGGACTCAATGCACTTAACAACAACAATAACTCAATTATTGGAGTCCTGGTGTGATGCTGTGGATTAATGCACTGGGCTGCATAGTCAGTTTGAACCTTAAGGTCAGTGGTTCAAGCTCACCAGCTACTCCTGGAAACTCTGTACAGTGTTACTATGAGTTGGAAGTGACTTGATGGCACTTATCAATACAACAGCTCAATCGTTGTGGTTGTTACAAGATATAGCTTACAAGGTCATAGTAAATTACTTAAATACAAATTTCATTGTGGCTGAATATCTGAATTTTGATAGCAAATTAAAACATAAAAATAATTCTCTGTAGAGCAAATATAACATTTATGGGCCATACAAATCCCAGACAATCCTACTAGTAAAGGAAAGCAATAGATAGATTTTAAGAGTTTTCTTTCTGAATAATTTTAGAATGAAAGAGCAAGCAAGGTTTATAAATAAGAACAATTCCCTTAGTGATCTTAATCATTTGGTTTAACTGCCTTAATTCTGACTATAACACAATTTATTCTGTTTTGATGTGTACACCTGTGCCAGATATCTTGTTTACCTATTACATTAGATAGTGTGGTCTGTGTTGGTTTAATATCAGAAATAAGATAAGGTATTTAAATAAATAGAAAGATCACTTGGTCTTTCCATCTCACATTTTACTGTAGAAAGAAAACAGTCCTTAATATTATTTTACTGTAGAAAGAAAACAGTCCTTAATATTATACATCTTGTTTAGGCAGAAACATCTACTTGTCTTCCCTACATAGCTTGCTACGACCTCTGGTGGTACAGTCGTTAAGAGATTGAGGGCTAATAAAAAATTTGGCAGTTCAAACCCACCAATTGCTCTATAAGAGAAAGATGAGGTAGTCTGCTTCCATAAAGATATATAGCCTTAGAAACCGCACAGGGCAGTTCAATTCTGCGCTATCAAACCACTATATTGATGACAAAGGGTTTGGGTTTGGCTTTTATAGCACACAGTTTCTTAATACGTCTTCCTCCAATCTACGTTCTTCTTCATATCTGAGAAGAAACAAATCTCTCAGATTTCTTCAACATTGTTAGTTGTCATTAGGTGTTGTCAAACCGATACTGACTTATAGCGAAGCGACCTTATGTACAACAGAATGAAACACTGCCCAGTCCTGAATCAATCTCACAGTCATTGCTATGCTTAAGCCACTTGCTATGCCACTGTGTCACTCCATCTCGTTGGGGGTCTTACTCTTCTTCACTGACCCTCCACTTTACCAAGCATGATGTCCTTCTCCAGGGATTTGTTCCTCCTAATAACATGTCTGAAGTATGAAATGAAGTCTGGCCATCTTGGCTTCTAAGGAGCATCCTGGCTGTACTTCTTTCAATACAGATTTGATTGTTTTGGCAGCTCATGGAACTCTCAATATCCTTCTCCAACACCATAACTCAAATGCATCAATTCTTCTACAGTTTTCCTTATTCACTGATTCACTGTCCAACCTCCACATGCATATGAAGCTGCTGAAAGTAACCATGGTTTGGGTCGGGGGCTCTGTACTCCTCAAAAAGACATTTTTGCCCTTGAACACTTTAAAGAGGTCTTCTGTAGCAGATTTGCCTAATGCAATATGTCGTTGATTTCTTGACTGATGCAACAGTGATAATATAATCACATGACTCAATGTATCTGTTCCTGTGCAATATGAATCAAGACATGCCTTCAGATTGAGCATACACTTGCATTTGCACTATACATTTTGCAATTGCCCTTGTTCCTGTTGGGTATCAGCAGTAATACAATGGGCTGTGAAGAGGCTGCATCAGAATGTGGAAAGTGTACAAGTATTTAAGTACTATTTTAAAACAACATTTGCATTAGTTTATGAAGGGTCTCCCAACAAGCACTGCACAACAAATGAATGACATTATTTCTGAATACTCTGTAAGTATTAATTTTAAGCGATCTCAGACTTGAAGAACAAAATTATGTTTCAAAATTATATATATATATTTTTTACTTACTAATTTTCAAACCCATCACAGTACACAATTTGTTGTACTGTGGTGTCTTTTGTATTGCTGTGATGTTGGAAGCTATGCCACCATTAGTTTAAATGTGTGTCAGAGTTACATACTTTTACTACATTTATTCAATCTGTATAATAAGCAAATAATCTGAGCAGCAGAATTACATGAAGAAGAATGTAACATGATTGGAGGAAGAGTCTTTAATATACAAAAATCCAAATGTGATATAAAATGACACAACATTGCTTGCTGAAAGCTAAGAGGACTAGAAATATTTCATGATGAAGATCAAAGACTTCAGAATGGATTGCACCTCAGTGTAAAGAAAATTAAAATCCTTACCACTGGACCAATAAATATCATGATAAACCGAATATAGATTGGAGTTGTCAAAGACTTCAATTTGCTTGATTCCACAATCAATGCTCATGAAGGCAGCAGTCAAGAAGTCAAATGACATACATATTACATTAAGAAAATCTGTTACAAAAGATCTCTTTAATGTGTTGAAGAGCAAAGATGTCCATTTGAGGAGTAAGGTGGGTCTAAGGAATATGGTGGGCCTGACCAAAGCCATGGTAATTTTCAGTCATCTTATATGCATGTGAAAGTTGGACAGTGACTAGAGAAGACCACAGAAGAATCAATGCGTTTGAATTACAGTTACGTGAAGAATATTAAAAGTACTGCCAGAAACTTTGGCAGTGTTGGAAGAAGTACAGCCAGAATGCTCCTTAGAAGGAAGGATGGCAAGATTTTGAAATGCATCATGCTGTTGTAGAAACTGGCAAATTCCAAGTCCATGGATTAAAGTCAGGTTAAAGACTTTTCCTGACTAATGTAGCTGGAGGGGCTGATAAATCCAAGACTGACAGGTCAGAAGGCAAGCTGCTGGTTGTGGAGGTGAGATAATCCAAGGTTGGCAGCCAAGATGACAGGCTACCAACTCACAGCTTGCACAGGCTAACAACTTTCTGGATTGACAGGCAATATAAGAAGCTGCTTGCTCAAATCCTAAGAACTGGAAGGCAAACGCTGAGCCAAATGCAGGCTTGAGATCCAGCAAAAAGCAAGTAGGTTTTGTCAGAGCATTGGTATACATTGTAAGAAAACCACCACATCCCCACCCTGAGGAAACTTTCTTTCAATTGATTGATTATTATAGCAGATCTCATCAGGTAGTTGACTACATTATATCACATCTCATCATGGAGGATGACTACACCATAACTGTCAAACCACTGAGAATCATGTTGCAGCCAGTTTGATATATAACCTTAACCATCAGAATTCCTATTCTCTCAATTTATAGTATCACCCATTTGTGGTTTGCTGTGTTCTTTCCACCACATTAGCTCATTGTTTATAAGTCAGAAAAGGGATTGGATCATGCACGGCTTTGACTATTAGAAAAAGACACTTTATTTTAATCCTTGCATACTATGAATTTTCTTTGTAAGTTTTGAGCAGTGGAGAAATGTAATGGAAGTAGTGTCACAGGGGAATAGAACAGATTGGAGGTAAAGACTGAATTCAGAGACCTTAGGGCATTTGTTCATAGGACTACCTTAGTCTTTCTAGGTGGAATCTTACTATAATTTCTTTGATTCCTAGGATTAAAGCTACTTATCTTGTTTATGTGCTATGTTTCCTTATCAGGCAAATGTAAACTTACTGATCTTTATAGAAAGCTGAATATTACACAGAGAGCTCACTGCTGGAGATTTTGTCAGACTTCTTGTAAGTTTTTAGCAAGCTCAGAAAATGTAAAATTCTTAGCAAACATATTAGCAGGAAAGTGAGTTAGGGGGAGCTATGGATGCTATTCTTCACAGGCTTTCTTCATGGTTTCCTGGAGGACATAGAATACTCTCATAGTGCTCCTCTTCAAAAGAAAGTTTTCTTAGAAATCCATATGCTGTTCTTTCTGTTTGTTTATTAATTTCCTAGTGACATGCATTTTGTGATTTTTAATAATTTCAAGGAAAATTTTTTTTTCCTATTCTAATGTATGATAGGAGTCCTCATATGGTGCTGTGGGTTAATATGCTGGACTGCAAAGCTAATTTGAACCACAAGGTCGGCAGTTCAA
>NW_006409024.1:794677-795582 GCF_000296735.1 Chrysochloris asiatica | reverse complement strand
CCAGTTAATACCACTATTATGCAAATTTATGCACCAACCACTAAAGCCAGTGAAGATTGTAGATACAAATCTTCAAATATTCACATAGTCTGCCTGGAGAGATGAGCTTGTATTGTTACTTCATCAGTAGTATGATGTAGGTGAGCCCTGGTGTGGCAGTGTAGGAGAAGCACTAGACTGGTAACTGCAAAGTCAGCAATTCAAACCCACCAGCTGCTCTCAGAAGCCCAATATAGGGTTGCTATAAGTCAGAACAGACTCAACAGCACACAACAACAGCAACAACAATGGTGTATGTAGTCTCACAAGAATTTGGAACAAAGCCAGGATTGGTGGATAATGAAGGACTCTATTTTTGTAGTCTATCAACAATTTCACACTTTGGAAAGGATAAGGAGGAAAAGGAAAATGTGTGGAAAACTAAGTAAAAAGAAGAAAAGTGATAGACTGAGAACAGTGGAGGTGCACTTTGGTGTGGTCAGAATCTACCAAAGAAATAGACCAGCACATCCACAGCAGAACCTCTCATCCCTCTACTGGATCCCATTTTATGTGTCACCTCTACTCCCAGACTGAGCACATTGGAGAGTGACTAAAAATGCCTCAATATGTGGAGAGTTGGGGTGGGTGGGAAGGGTGAGGAGGAATGCCTGTAAACAGTCATTTGAAATTTAGTGGATGGCCTTAGCATGCATCACATATAATAATGGTGTGATTTTAAATTGAAGAATTTAATTCAAGAGGTTTCCAGCCTTTTCCCCAGAAACATACTTGAACCAGGTTTAAGAAATTTCTATTCATTAATAACCGAATGCTTTAGGAGTTGGTGTGCATATGTATGTCCATGTTTGTGTGCATGTATGTACTCTTATGTTTCAACTTTTCATTGTGTGTTGAGTGAGGTT
>NW_006409024.1:791268-792556 GCF_000296735.1 Chrysochloris asiatica | reverse complement strand
GATGATCTCTAAATTCAGGTGAGATAAATTCAAGGTCATATTTTGGTTTTCGTGGACTTGTTTTCATTTTCTTCAGCTAGTGGTAGTGTAGTGGTTACAAATCGGGCTACTAACCTCAACGTCGGCAGTTTGAAACTACCAGTTGTTCTGTGAGAGAAAGATGGGGCTTTCTGCTCCCTTAAAGGTTTGTAGCCTTAGAAACCCTGTGCAGGGTCACTATGAGTTGGAACTGACTCCACGGTACTTAACAACAACAACAACAGCAACAACAACAACCCAATTCTTCCCTATGTTTCTTGTTTCCATTCTTCCTTCTTTCCCAACCATTCTGAATTTGGTCATTAGGTAAATGCTCTCTTTTTAAGCTCAAATTATTGACCATTCTAAGTTGTGCATACATCACTGTGATTGTTCCCCTACAGACATATCTGTTGCTTGGCTGAAAATTGAGCCTCAGGTGTGAGATAAGTCCAGACCTCAAAGGTGACCAAGGGTGATAGTCTTATGGGACTCCACCAGTTTCTATATAACCAATAAGCCTGATTTTTTATGATTTTGAATTTTGGTCTATATTTTCTCCCACTCTATCCAGAACCTTCTAATATGATCCTAAAAAACACCTATAAAAAATAGCAGTTAACTATGGTAACTGGGCACCATCTAGTTCAGTTTCAAAATCATGAAGACTGATGTTCCCATGGTCTATTAGTCCACTGGATTAATAGTTTTCCAAGAGTCTTCAGTTTTCATTATTCTTCTTTCCTCCAGACAGAGAAGACCTATACTTGCACCTTAGATGGTCTTTCATGAGTTTTTAAGACAGCACTTGGACTGCTAGCCACAAGGTCCAAGGTCAGTGATTCAAATCCACCAGGCACTACTCAAAAAACTTACACAGGGTCACATGAGTTACGACCAACTGACACTTAATAACAACAGCAAACATATTTATAAGAGTTGCTAAGTAATAGATATGTTGTTGTTGTTGTTAAGTACCGTAGAGTCAGTTCTGACTCATAGTGACCCTGCACAGGGTTTCCAAGGCTGCAAATCTTTACAGGAGCAGAAAGCCTCATCTTTCTCCAGTGGAACAGCTGGTAGTTTCGAACTGCTGACCTTGAGGTTAGCAGCCCGATTCATAATCATTGACTGGGAATTCCTACTTTGATTGTTATGTGGCAGCTGCTTTCTTTGTCTCAACTTGGTCATAAGTTTCCCTTTTTTTAGTAAAAGGACCTATAGTATACTCCTGTGTGTATGTGTATGTACATACATACATTATTAGGTG
>NW_006409024.1:783564-790634 GCF_000296735.1 Chrysochloris asiatica | reverse complement strand
ATTATATATATATATACAAACACACACACACACAAATGCATTGCCATTGAGTTGATTATGACTCATGGTAACCCCATCTATTACAGAGGAGAACTGCTTCATATAGTTATCTTGGCTATAGTCTTTACAAAAGCACATCATTACTTGGCATCATCTTGACACTGCTGGGTGGGTCTGAGCCACCAAACTTTCTGATAGCACCTGATCACACACCACTTGACAGTCTGAAAAAATATGTAAAACCAGTGTTTCCAGTTCTATGAAATTATATGTTGATCTAAAAATCATTGTGTCTAGCAGAGATGTGTTATTCCTGTCTAGTGTGAACCCAACTGCTTATTGCTTTGTTGTCCTATAAGTCATTAACTAGTTTTGTAACTGATCTTATACTATTTTTAAAAATAGTTGCTAATATCCATTTTAAGGGGCTCTGGTAGCGTAGTGGTTATGAATCGGGCTGCGAACCGCAAGGTCAGCAGTTCGAAACTACCAGCTGTTCTGTGGGAGAAAGATGAGGCTCTCTGCTCCCATAAAGATTTACAGCCTTGGAAACCCTGTACAGGGTCACTATGAGTCAGAACTGACTCCACCATACATAACAACAACAATATCCATATCCATTTTCTCCAATGATCTTGAATTTGCTTTACCATAGTGTTGATTCATCACTAATGAGTGGGAAAATATTTTGCATGTGTTCATTCTATCTATATTGATGTTGTGTGCTGTTGAGTTAGTTCCAAATCACAACAGTCCTGTATATGGTTTCTGAGAGTAGCTGGTGGGCTTGAACCTTCAACCTTGTGGTTAGTAGCACAGTGTTTACGCTATTGTGCCACACCAGGGCTTCTATAGAGTTATATTTTTAGCCTTTTGAAAAAATAGACTGACAACAGAAGAGTATAAAAAAATGCTAGGTTCAATTTGTTTCCTTGAAAGATTTATAGAAAGCAAACTAAAATTGTCTCTTGATGAATGTTTTCCATGACTCTATCAATTTAATTAGGAAATGATTTTTTTTTTCTGTGTATCTCTAATATATTTGAAGATTTCTTTATGAACACACAGATATTAGACAATATTTTCATCATATACTTTTTTTGTGGAATCCCACAGTTTATTTTTAGGAATATTATATCCATAAAAGATTTTTCATGTCAGAGGAAACAAAAGTAGCAGGCACCGAAATGACACATATTTCTTTGTAACTAGAGGGAACTGAGCTGTTTGTCACCCTTGGTTCTGACTCTTCTAGAGGGAGTTTCAGAATATTTATAAATAACCATGAGTACATTTCTTTGGCAATGACAGATGCCTCAAGAAGGTTAGAGCACATGCCAGCTGCCACTTGAACTTATTATTTATGAACTTCAAAAGAAAGAACAATTAACCATGATTACTCATCTTCCACAAGGTAAAGAAGCCTGTCTGACACCAATTGTAAATCTCAAGTAAAGAAAAATACTGACTGAAATTTAGAAAAGCAAATCCTTTTAATTTATTGAAAAGAGAAAATACATGGCATTTTTGTTCTTAAAGCCATTTTATAGGCCTGGTGGCACAGTGGCTAAGAACTTGACTTCTGATAGAAGAATTGGTGATTTAGACCCAGCAACCACTCAGTGGAAGAAAGATATGGCAGTCTGCTTTTGTAAATATTCAAAGTCTTAAACTAAACACCCTATGTAGCAGCTCTACTCTACTCTGTCTGATAGGATTATGAGTCGAAATGTAAAAATAATTGTTAAGTCTTTGTTATTGTGGTTAATGATGTGATACAAATTGGTAAAGCCCATGGGTGTTTGCAAATGACTGTGGAAATGAGTCTGTTGGTTCTTGTAGGTAAACACACAGGTTATTTATTGGTTGTCTGGTAAGGAAACTGTTACAGTGCTCAGCTGCTAACTGAAAGGTCAGTGGCTTAAACCCACTAGCAACTCTGTAAGACAAAGATATGGCCTTCTGTTTCTGGGAAGATTTATGGCCTTGGAAACCCTACAGGGCAGTTCTATTCTGTTCTACAGGGTCACTATGAATCAGAATTGACTAGATGGCAATGGGTTTGGTATTGTCATAGGCACTGTGCTTGGAGTTTCGCATGGATATCTCTCAATGACCATACCTGTGTAGCTCTCTCCTCTCTGGTACTGTTTTCAGTGAATTCCAGTCATTTTACTCTCCCAAGGTTTGTCTGGGTTTCTCTTACTGAACCACAAACCATAGCCTCTCGAGAGAGTAAACTGAGATAATCAGAGAGCTTACCTTCTTTATTTTCTATTCCTATGGGATCACGATATATCTGGCCCTTACTTGCCTGATACCCAAAATGTGGATACCATTACCTATGTTTTGTCATTTTCCTTTTCAGTTGGGACACTAAATACAGTGTTTGTTATTTTGTCTTTGTTCTAACTGTTTGATTTATTTGATTAGTTTCCTAATCCTGCTGTAGCAAATTACCACCAACTACTTGTTGCAACTTGCCATCTGTTGTTGTTATTTTTAGGTACCAACAAGTCAGTTCCTACTCATAGTGACCCTATGCACAACAGAATGAAATGCTGCCTGGTCCTGCACCACCATCTTCACCATTGTTACCCTTAATTCCATTGCTGCTGCCATTGTGCCAATCCATCTCATTGGGGATCTTCCTATTTTTCACTGATGCTCCACTTCACCAAGCATAATGTCCTTCTCCAGGAACTGGTTCTTCTTAATAACATGTCTGAAGTATGAGAGATGAAGTCTCACCATCCTGGTTTCTAAAGAGGATCTGGCTATACTTCTTCCAAAACTGATTTGCTTGTTCTTCTGGCAATCCATGAAACTTTGGATATGCTTCTCCAATACCATAAATCAAATGCATCAATTCTTGTACTTATTCATTGTCCATCTCTTCCTTATTCATTATCCAGCTTTCATATGTGTATGAGGTTATTGAAAACACCATGGCTTTGGTCAGGTTCACCTTAGTCCTCAAACTGATATCTGGTCTTCAATACTTTAAAGATTTCTTGTGAAACAGATTTGCCTAATACAATATGTCATTTGATTTCTTGACTGCTGCTTCCCTCAGTGTTGATGGTTAATGCATGTAAAATGAAGTCTTTCATAACTTCAATCTTGTCATCCTGATGTTATTTATTGGTCCAACTGTGAGGATTTTTGTGTTCTTTACATTGAGGTGCAATACACACTGAAGGCTTTTGTCTGTGATCTTTATCAGTAAGGATTTTAAGTCCTCTTTACTTCTATCAAGGAAGGTTTTATCATCTGCATATCGCTGGTAATTAATGAGTCTTCCTCCATTCAAAACGGCTACAATCATACATTCACAGAGAACTTCCAGAGGTTCAAGCCAGATTCAGAAGAGGCCATGGAACAAAGAATATCATTGCTGATGTCCGATGGATCTTGGCTGAAAGCAGAAAATATTCTTGATTATGTAAGTAAGTCCAATGCATCACAAGGATCCTTGCAAGAGGGAGGAGCAAGGAACATCAGAAGATGTTTTTATGAAAACTTAGTTGGAGGGATATTCTTTGAAGATGAAGAGAGGCGCCATAAACCAAGGAATGAATGTAAATGATCTTGAGGAACTGGAAAAGTCAGGAAAACATTTCTTTCTTAAGCTTCTAGAAGGAGTACACTCAAATTACCAGAAGTGTGGGATAATAAATGTGATTGCTTACAACCAGAATGCTCCTTTGTAGTGAATTGGCTTACTTACTTTGTTCTCATCATCAAGAAAAACCAATCACTGAAAAAGGGCATCATGTTTGATAAAATAGAAGGTCTGTAAAAATAAGTGAAACTCTTACTGAGATGAAAGGAAAAAATATACTCAAACATAGCAATGATTATGAAGATGACACAGTACTGTGCAATATGTCATCATGTTATGCATGGAATCATGATGAATTGGAACTGACAAGATCTCAACTCCACCATTTTTCTGTCAGTTTGTCCTATTGTGATGGCTTGCATGTTGCTGTGATGCTGGAAGCTTTGTCACTGCTGTGTTAAATACCAACAGGGTCAACCATGGTGGACAGGTTTTAGCCTAGATTCCAGACTAAGGCAAACTAGGAAGAAGGAGAGTTGGACTACATCTGAATGTTTAGCTGAAAACTGAAAACTTAATGAATAGTAGTGGAACATTGTCACATATAGTGCTGGAACACAAAAACTTTATGAATAGCAGTGGAACATTATTAGATATAGCTGGGATATGAGCCCCTCAGGTTGGAGGTGGTAGTTATGTGCTATGGAATTGGTTCTGATTCTTAGCAACCCTGTATAGGATTTCCAAGGCTGTCCATCTTTACTGGAGCAGAAAGCATTGTCTTTCTCCCATGGAACAGTTTAGTAGTTTTGAACGGCTGACCTTGGGGTTAGAAGCCCAACTTGTAGCCACTATGCTACCAGTGTTGGAAAGCACTCAAATATGACTGGGGAACAGTTGCCTTTTCTAAGTAAAGTTGACCATGGTAGCATGAATAGAGCAAAGACTTCAAGACCTTTATTTGCTGATGGGGCACAACTCAAAATGAAGAGCAAGAACTGTAAATATTAATTAATAATCATAACATTGAATGTGCAAATTATGAATCTAAGAATATTAGAAGTTGTCAAAAATTAAATGAAAAACATAAAAATCAATATCCTAGCAAAAGTGGCCCTTTTGAATTTGACAATATGGTGTGACATGCTGGGATAAAGTACTGGACCACAAGGTCAGTTTGAACCACAAGGTAGGCAGTTCAAACTCACCAGCTGCTCCTTGGAAACCCTATACAGAGTTGCTATAAGTTGGAATCAACTCAATGGCATTTAACAACAACAATGGCTCACTATGCCAGGAATAACAAATTCAAGAGAAATAACATCACTTTCATTGTCAAAGGGAGAATTTCACAATCTATTTTTAAGTGCAATGCTATCTGTGATAGGATAATATCCACGTGCCCACAAGGAAGACAGCTATTACTCAAATTTACACACAAACTAAACCACTACAGCCAGTAATGTTGAAATTGAAGAACTCTATCAACTTCTTCAGTCTGAAATTCATCAAACATGCAATCAAGATACATTGATAGTTACTGGTGATTGGAACACAAAGGTTAGAAGCAAAAAGGAAGAGTCAGTAGTTGGAAATGTCCTTGGTGATAGAAATGATATGGGAGACCACATGACAGAGTTTTGTATGACCAATAATTTGTTTATTGAAAATACATTTTTTTTAAGCATAAAAGGTTACTATGCAAATGAAGCTCAGCAGATGGAAAATACAGGAATTAAATTGACTACATCTGTGGGAAGAGTTCATGGAAAAGCTGAATATTATCAGTCAAAACAAGGCTAGGGAAAGATTGTGAACAGACTATCAATTGCTCACATGCAAACGCAGATTGAAGCTGAAGAAAATTAAAACAAGTCCATGAGAACCAAATATGACCTTGACAATATCCCACCTGAATTTAGAGATCATCTCAAGAACAGAGCTACGAAGCCAAGAGAGTTGTGAGATGACATCAAAAGCATCATACAGGAAGCAAAAAGACAGAAAAGAAAGAATGTAAAAGAGTTGAACAGAAAATTTCAAAGGGCAGCTTGAGAAGATAAAGTCAAATATTACAATGAAATATGCAAACATCTGAAGTTTTTGCATCATGATCAGCATTTCTCAAGCTGAAAGAACTGAAGACAAAATTGAAGCCTCAACTTGAAATATTGAAGGATTCTATGGGGGGGGGAAATGAATTGTGTGAAAAGAAAGAAGGTTAGCTCTCCCCTTGACAAGAAAGGAAGAGGTCCTTGGGCCTTACAAGAGCATACATTTAAGGCATCGTTACCTACATTGTGGCAACTAACCATGATTTTCCAGAGACCTTGTGTGGCGCTGTAGGATAAGCACTAAACTGCTAACCATGGACTTGGCAGTTCTAACCCACCAGTTGCTCCTTGGAAACCCTATACAGGATCGCTGTGTATCAGAACTGACTCAACAGCATTTAACAACAACAACAATAAGAAAAATATTGAATGATGTAGAAAGCATCAAAAGTGGATGGAAGGAATACACAGAGACACTGTACCAAAAAAGATATGGTCAATGTCCAATCATTTCAAGAGGTAGTGTATGATCAAGAACCATAGTACTGAAGGAAGAAGTGCAAGCTACACTTAAGGCATTTGTGAAAAAGAAGACTCCAGGAATTGAAGGAATACAAATTGAAATCTTTCAACACACTGATGCAGCCCTGGAGGCACTTACTCATCCATGCAAAGAAGCTACCTGGCCAACCAAATAGAGGAGATCCATATTAGTACCCATTCCAAAAAGAGGTGACCCAATGGAATGCAGAAATCATTGAACAATATCATTAGTATCAAATGCAAGTAAAATTTTGCTGAATATAATTTTTAAATGGCTGTAACAGTACATGGACAGGGAACTGCCAGAAATTCAAGCCAGATTCTGAAGAAGACATGGAAAAAGTGATACCATTATTGATGTAAGATGAATCTTGGTTCAAAGGAGAGAATACCAAAATAATATTACTTGTGCTTTCTAGACTATGCAAATGCTTTTGATTGTTTGGGTTGTGATAATCTATGAATGACATTGTGAAAAATGGGTATTCCAGAACATTTAATTGTGCTCATGATGTACCTGTACGTGGGCTAAGAGGCAGTCCTTTGAACAGAACAAGGGGATACTGAATAGTCTAAAATCAAGAATACAGGGTCGTATTGTTTCGCCGTATTTATTCAATATCTATGTTGAGCAAATAATCTGAGAGGCTGGATTATATGAAGAAGAACCTTCAGCAAAACTTTACTCAAATGGGATATCAAAGAGATTGTCCGATGATTTCCACATTCCACTGGGTCACCTCTCTTTGGAATGGGCACCAATATGGATCTCTTCCAATCAGTCAGCCAGATAGTTGTCTTCCAAATTTCTTAGCAGAGATGAGTGAATGCCTCCTGTGCCACCTCACTTTCTTGAAAGATTTCAATTTTTATTCCATCAATTCCTGGTGCCTTGTTCTTTGCCAATT
>NW_006409024.1:773745-781149 GCF_000296735.1 Chrysochloris asiatica | reverse complement strand
AGGATATCATGTTTGGGAAGGTGGAGGGTCAGAGAAAAAGAGGAAGTCCCCATACAAAATGGATTGGCCAAGTGGCAACATCAATGGACTCAACCGTGGCAACAGTAGTGATGTTGGCCCAGGATCAGGCAGTGTTTTGTTCTGCTGTGCATAAAGTCGCTATGGGTTTGTACCAACTTGATGGCACATGACCTCTCTCTTTAATTTTTTTCAATTGCATGCAATTCTACAATTATCTCAAAATAAAAAAATAATAATAATTTAAAAACACTGCTTCATTATTCTAAAACATCAAACCCATGATAAAATAGCAAATGTTTTTAATTATAAAGACACAGTCTTATATTATTACATATGTTATATTGGGTGAACTTTACAGAAAAGCATATACAAATTTACTTTTATCCCTATTTTTTGAGAATTGTTTACTGGAATTTTTATTTCCACAGAACTCTGCATTTCTTCATAGTTGTCATTAAAAAAAAATGAGATAATGAAACCGGAACATATAATAAATCAAAATCCTAGTTAGGCGTCAGTCCTTCTGATTTATATTTTATAATTGTGTAATCTATTTAGAAAATAATTTTAAATAGGCTATCAATTTAGCACCACAGGACATACTTGATCAACTAATAAACTACAATTAGATATCCAACAAGAAGTCTCATCCCCTTGGTGTAACAGAATTGTGAATAACAATTAGACAAGAACAAAAGAACAACTGTGTGTGTTTGAAAGAAACCGAAATCCCATCAGTAAAGTGAGAAACACACTTCCA
This sequence comes from Chrysochloris asiatica, assembly GCF_000296735.1. Classification (NCBI taxonomy): domain Eukaryota; kingdom Metazoa; phylum Chordata; class Mammalia; order Afrosoricida; family Chrysochloridae; genus Chrysochloris; species Chrysochloris asiatica. The sequence continues at coordinate 780,368 of NW_006409024.1, read as the reverse complement.
AATTTGGCTTCGAGTATTATATAAGTGGCTATTTAGAATATGCACTGGGTTGCTAACAGCAAGGTTGGCAGCTCCTCGAAAACCCTCTACAGGGTCCCTATGAGTCAGAATTGGCACGATCACATTTAAAAGCAACAACAATTGTTGTGGTACAAAAAATAATACCTGCCCCCCCCCCAAGATATCCATGTCCTAATCCCAAGAACCTATGCCTATCATAAGGAAGTTTCATGATATGATTAAGTTAAATATGTGGAGAAGCACAGATAATATCCTTGATTATGTTGTTGTTGTTAAGAGACTTCTATTCGGTTCGACTAATAGTGACTCTATATGGTCTTTTTTAGAGTCACTATTAAGTCAGTACTGACTCAATGGCACCTAACAACAGCAACAATATAGTCTTTGTTGTTGTTAAGTGCTGTTGAGTCATTTCCAACTCATAGTAACCCTGTATAGGGTTTCCAAGGAGTGGCTGGTGAGCTTGAACACTAACCTTGTGGATCAAACGACTTTGCAGTCCAGCTCATTAGCCCTCAGCACCATACCAGTGTTTACAAGGCTTTAAATGTTTGAGAGAGCAGTTTGCCTGCTTCTAAGTAGCGTAGTTACGTCCTCCGGTCACTATGAGTCAGAACTGACTCCATGGTACAACAAAGTAGTGTAGTTGTTACAAATCGGGTTGCTAACCTCAGAGTCAGCAGTTTGAAACTGCCAGCTGTTCCGCGGGAGAAGATGAGGCTTTCTGCTCCCGTAAAGATTTACAGCCTCAGAAAGCCTGTACAGGGTCGCTATGAGTCGCAACCGACTCCACGGCACATAACAACAACAACAAGTTTTAATTAAATCATTCAGTTTACAAGTTCCAAGAGCGCATAGGCTTCAACACCAGAGAAAATGTAGTCAGGGCAGTAATGATTGGGAACAGTGTTTAAAAGGGCTTATGATAAATAAAAGAAAGATTTTAATATATATGACCAAACACCTATTCATATCCTTCTCTCATTTTGGCTTGATAAGTTTTTACTGACCTACTGAGTAAGAAGCTCTGGTAGGTAGTGGTTATGAGTCAGGCTGTTAACCTCACGGTCAGTTGTTTGAAACTACCAGTTGTTCTGATGGGAGAAAGATGAGGCTTTCTACTCCCGTAAAGATTTACACCCTCGGAAACCCTGTACAGGGTCGCTATGGGTCCGAACCGACTCGATGGCACTTAACAATAACAACATATAGGGTCTCTATGTGTCAGAACTGACTCCACAACAAACCACCACTCATTATATAATAACTTCTTCTTCCAACTTAATATGTGAATACCCTAGTTAGTGATTTACCCCTCCGTTGCCTTCCCACCCTTGTTAACCATCAAATAATATTTGTTTCCACATGAATAGCTATTGTTGACTTTTTATAATAGTGGACTCACACAGTATTTGTCCTTTTGTTACTGACTAATTCTGTATGGATGTATGAAGTGGAATACAAAGTTGGCTTGAACTGCAAGTTGGCACTTCAAACTCACCAGCCGCTCCTTGAAAACCCTATACAGGGTCACAATGAGTCGGAACTGACTAGACAGCACTACATTCTTACAATGAGGTGTTACCCAAATTCATCAGTATCCTTTAACCTTGCATAGTTTGCCCATTTATTTGCTGATGTGCGTTTTAGGCTGTTTCCATCTTTTTGCTAATGTGAAGAGTGATGAACACTGTGTGCATATCTATTTGTGGCATGGTTTTTATTGCTCTAGGATGTAGCAGTGAATTGCTAGATTATATGATAATTCTATTTCCAAATTTTTAAGGGAACCCTATATTATGTTCCACAGGATTTATACCACTTAAAAATCACACCAGTAATATATAAGGAATCCATACTCTCTGCACCCTTGCCAATATTTCTTGTTTTCTTTTTTCAACTTTGCAATTAATGCTGAAAAGTCTAGATGGCATAGAGGACTATACGTTGGGTTGCTAATTACAAGGTTAGCAGTTAGAATACGCCAGGTTACACAGGAGACAGATGAGGATTTCTGCTCCCATAAAGATTTATAGGGTCACTATGAGTTGGAAATGACTTGGCAGAACACAGCCAGCCAACCAGTCATTAATGTTGAGATGAGAAGATAGGTAGGTCATAGTTGTTGTGATTTGTACCTCTTTAGTGGTATGACTCTGTAGGATAAGCACTGGACTACAAAGTCTGTTTGAACTGCCATGCTGGCAGTTCAAACCCAACAGCCGCTCCTCAGAAATCCTATATAGGGTTGCTATAAGTGGAAACCAGCTTGATGGCACTTAACAGCTACAACAACAGAATGCTACCACCACTCATCTCTCAGTTTGTCATACTGTGGTGGCTTACTAGTTGCTATGATGCTGGAAGCTATGCCACCAGTATTTTAAATACAGCAGAGTTACCCATGATGGGCAGGTATCAGTTTAGCATCCAGACCAAAACATACTAGGAAGAAGGAGAGGTGAACTATTTTTTAATGGTTAGACACTGAATACCTTATGAATAGTAGAGGAACATAGTCACATACAGTACCAGAAGATGAGAACATTATGAATAGTAGCAAACATAGTCAGATATAGTGCCAGAGGATGAACCCCTCAGGTTGAAAGGTGCTCAAAACATGACTGGGGAAGAGCTGCCTCTTCAAAGCAAAATTCATCATAATGACATGAATACAGCAAAACTTTCAGAACCTTCATTTGTTGATGGGGGCACAGCTTAAAATAAGGAGAAACTGTTGTAATAACACATTAATATTTGAAACTTGGAATGTATGAGGTATGAATCCAGGAACATTAAAAGTTGCCAAAAATGAAATGGAATACATAAAGATCAATATCCTAAGCATTAGTGAACTAAAATAAACTGGTGTTGGCCATTTTGAATCAGTCAATCATATGATTTCCTATGCCTGGAATAACACATTCAAGAGGAGTGGTATTGCACTCATTGTCAAAAAGAACATTTCGAGATCTATCTTGTAGTACAATGCTGTCTGTAATGAGATAATATCCATACAATTTGAATGAAGATTAGTTAATACCACTGTTATTCAAATTTACACACCAATCACTAAGCCAGTGATGATGATATTGAAGAATTCTACCAAATTCTTCTATCTGAAATTGATCAAACATGTGATCAAGATGCACTGATAATTACTGGTGATTGGAATGTGAACACTGGAAATAAAGAGGAAGAGTCAGTAGTTGGAAAATATGGCCTTAGTGATAAAAATAATTCACATGATAGATATTTGCAAGACCAATGACTTATTCATTGCAAATAACTTTTATCAACAACATAAAAGGAAACCACACAGGTGGACTTCACCAGATGCAACACACAGGAACTCAACGGACTACATCAGTGGTAAGAGACTATGGAGAAGCTCAATATTATCAGCCAAAACAAAGATAGGGGACAACTGTGGCAAAAGACCATCAACTGCTTATATGCAAATTCAGGCTGAAGCTAAAGAAAACTAAAACAAGTCCCCAAGAATCAAAATATGACCTTGATCATATCCCACCTAAAATTAAAGTCCATATCAAGAACAGATTTTTTGCCTTACGCACTAATGACTAAAGACCAAGTTGTAGGAGAATATGAGACAGGAAGAAAACAAAAGGTCATTAAGTCGACAGGAAAGAAAAGACAAATATGGGTGTCAAAAAAGACTTTGAAACTTGCTCTTGAGTGGAGACAACCTAAAGAAATGAGGAAATAATAAAGCTGAATAGAAAATTTCAAACAGTAGTTCAAGAAGACAAAGTAAAGTATTATAATGAAATGTGCAAACACCTGAGGTTAGAAAAGCAAAAGAGAAGAACACAGTTAGCATTTCTCAAGCTGAAAGAGCTGGATCAAAAACTCAAGCCTTGATTTACAATGTGGAAGGACTCCAGGACTTTATTTTGCTCACTACCAACACTCATAGAATCAGAAGAAATCAAACAGCACATTCATTAGGTAAATCTGCTAAACAGGACCTCTTTAAAGTGTTCAAAAGCAAAGATATCAGTTTGAGGACTAAGGTGTAACTGCCCCAAGCCATGGTATTTTCAATAGCCTCATTTGCATATGAAAGTGGGAAAGTGAATAAGGAAGACTATAGAAGAATTGATCAATTTTTCTCGGAAACCCTGTACAGGGTCGCTATGGGTCGGACCCGACTCGATGGCACTTAACAACAACAACAACAATTGGAAAAGAATATTGAAAATACCATGGACTGCCAGAACAAACAAATGTGTTTAGGAAGTATAACCAGAATGCTTCTTAGAAACCAGGATGGTAAGAGTTTGTCTCTTATACTTTGGACATGTTATTAGTAAGAATCTGTCCCTGGAGAAGGACATCTTACTTGATAGAATGGAGGGTCAGAAAAGAGAGGAAGATCTCCAACAAGATGGACTGGCACAGTGGCAGCAGCATTGGACTCAAGTGCAACAACAGTTGTGAGGATGGTATAGGATTGGGCTGAGGGTCATTCTTTTGTTCATAGGGTCACTATGAGTTAGAACCAACTAGATGAGCAAAATATTGAATGATGTAGAAAGCATCAAAGGAAGAGGAAGGCTTACAGAGTCATTGTACCAAAAATTAATGTTTGCTATTCAATGCTTTTGGTGATAGAATAATATCTATAGCTTACAATGTTGATGGACTGATCAAGAACTGATGGTACTGAAGGAAGACGTTCAAGCTGCACTGAAGGCATTGATGAAAAACAAGGCTCCAGGAATTGATGGAATACAAATTGAAAACTTTCAACAAACTGATGAAGCACTGGAGATGCTCACTCATTTATGGCAAGGAATTTGGTAGACAGCTACATGGCCAAGGTATTGGAAGAGATTCGTATTTGTGCCCATTCCACAGAGAGGTGACACAATAGAATGCCACTTCTGGCCAAGTACAAAGATGGTTGCTAGAAATTAAGACCAAAGAATTAGAAGGTAGATAACCCTGGTTCAAATCCCAACTCTGATGCATACTAGCAATGTTTCCTTCTGAGTTACTTTAATTTGAGGTGTCTCAGTGTTCTCATCTGTAAAATCAGCATAATAGTACCCACTTTGTGAAGATTATGTGGGTTAATGATAATAAGTGCCCATACCATGTTTTTGTTGTTATTATTATGCATATGTTGTTAAGTGCCATAATGTGGGTTCCAACTCATAACAACTCGGTATAAGGTTTCTAAGGGGTAATTTGTGGATTTGAACTGCTGACTTTTTGATTCACAGTCCAGTGTTGATCCTACAGCACCACACCAGGAGTCATAACTCTAGAAAACCTATTCTCTACAGTTAAGAAGAAAGATAATGATATATTTTTTTAATTCTTTGTATAATTATTTAAATTAAAATACTATAGAAGAACAAGTACACTTGCATTCGCATTTCTTTCTCTCAGTTTAGAGATAGCCAGTCAAAGAAAGGTTAGGGACCAGAGAACCTTCTAAATTTTAGGCTGGGTGCACTATTTTTGCTTACAGCTTTCTCCAGGACACAGAGGCTGGAACCAGAGCAGGGACTCCACTTTGGGTATTAAATTTGCCACTCCAAGGTGTGCTGGGGTCATATAGTTTTAAAAGAAAACTAACTTTTTTCTCTTGTTGTTGTTGTTAAGTGCCATCGAGTCGGTTCCGACCCATAGCGACCCTGTACAGGGTTTCCGAGGGTATAAATCTTTACGGGAGTAGAAAGCCTCATCTTTCTCCCACGGAGCGGCTGGTAGTTTTGAACCGCTGACCTTAAGGTTCTCAGCCCGATTCTTAACCACTATGCTACCAGAGCTCCTTAGCTTTTTTCTCTTAAAGTATTAAATTTAGGGGGGAAAATGTCAATGTTTAAGGATACATTCAAGGGAATAATTAGCTTCAGATATGTTACCTTGGTTTCCATTTGTCTTATGTTGTTGTTGTTGTTGTTGTGAAGTGCTGTCAAGTCAGTTCTGACCCAGAGTCACCCTGTATAGGGTTTCCGAGGAGCAGTTGGTGAGCTTGAACTGCTAACCTTGCAGTTCAAACAGCTTTGCAGTCTGGCACATTAACCCACAGCGCCACAAATGGAGACTTTAATACTTCTCACAGGACTTAAATATTTCTTTATAGTGAACAATGTTAATTGCAATCTGATATCACTTATTCATAATTTGACTCTTTACTCCCATTGTGGAGTCCTGATGTGGTACTTACTGTAGGATAAGCAATGGTCTGCTAACCACATGATCAGTGGTTTAAACCCACCTGCCACATATCAGAAATCCTATACAGGATCACTCTGAGTTGGAACTGACTCAATGGCACTTAACAACAACAACTCCAATGATAACAGCTGCATGCTGAGAAATGTTTAAAAATCTAGGTTCAAAATTTTGTAATTCTGTCTGGGGCATCTCCCACTGTTGTTGGTGGTGACATCCAGTTGGTACCGACTCATAGTGACCCTATGCAAAACAGAACGAAACACTGCCTGGTCCTGGACCAACCTCACACTTGTTGCCACGCTTGAGCCCATTGATGCTGCCACTTTGCCAATCCATCTCACTGGGGGTCTTCCTCTTTTTCTCTGACTCTCCACCTTACCAAATAT
>NW_006409024.1:772975-773645 GCF_000296735.1 Chrysochloris asiatica | reverse complement strand
CTCTTGAAATGGTTGAACATTAACCATTTCCTTTTGGTACAGTGACTCTGTGTATTCCTTTCATCTTCTCTTGATGCTGTCTGCATCATTCAATAATTTGCCCAAAGAACCTTTCAATAAAAAAAGTCAAGGCTTGAATTTTTTCTTCAGTCCCCCCACTTGAGAAACGCAGGGTGTGTTCTTCCTTTTTGTTTTCTGATTCCAGATCTTTGCACATTTTGTTGTAATATTTGGCTTGATCTTCTCAAGCTGATCTTTGAAATTTTCTTTTCAGCTCTTGGACCTCCTCATTTTTTCCATTTGCTTTAGCATCTCTACACTGGAGAGCAAGTTTCACTGTCTCTTCTGACATCCATTTTGACCTTTTCATTCTTTCTTGCCTTCTCAATGACTTTTTGCTTTCTTCATGTATGGTATTCTTGATGTCATCCCACAACTCTTCTGGTCTTTAGAGTATCAAATCTGTTCTTCAGATGACCTCTAAATTCAGGTGGAATATATTCAAGGTCATATTTTGGCTCTCATGGACTTGTTTTCATTTTCTTTAGCTTCAGTTTGAATTTGCATATGAATAATTGATGGTCTGTTTCACAGCCTGCCCCTGGCCTTCTTTTCACTGATGATATGGAGCTTTTCCATGGTCTCTTTCCCCAGATGTAGTCAATTTGAT
>NW_006409024.1:764897-772202 GCF_000296735.1 Chrysochloris asiatica | reverse complement strand
CATTGATAAGAATGTTGTTTATTGGTCCAGTGGTGAGGATTTTTGTTTTCTTTACATTGAGATGCACTCCATACCAAAGGTTGTGGTCTTTGATCTTCATCAGTAAGTATTTTAAGTCTTCTGCATTTTCAGCAAGCAAGGTTGTATCATCTGCATAGCGCGGGTTGTTAATGAATCTTCCTCCAATCCTGACGCCACATTTTTCTTCATATACCCAGCTTCTCAGATTATCTGCTCAGCATCCAGGTTGAATAAGTATGGTGAAAGAATACAATCCTGTCACACACCTTTCTTAATTTTAAACCATTCAGTGTCCCCATGTTCTATTTGAACAACTGCCTCTTGGTCCATGTACAGGTTCCACATGAGCGGAGTCTTTTAATATGTTTAAAGAAAAAAAAATTTAAGCAAATTTGTCAGAATGTTTATCTCATCAATTAATTTCATCCTCTTAACTATCAGCTTAAGTTCCCTGGTTGATCCTTAGCTTTAAAACACTACTAAATTTATTTTAAAATCTCAGAATTATTCATCAAATTATTTATGAAGAAATGAAAGCATTTAATTTAAAATGCACTGACCAGACAAAATGTCATGGCGAAGTGCCATCAAAAACAGTAAGGAGAAACTTTAACAGGAGAGAGATGACATTGTAAGTGGTCAGTTCAGACCTTTAAAGGGGATGGCATGCAGTCCTAACCAAAGAAGAGAAGGAAATTCCAAAATGCCTACTCAAGGAAAATCTTGTTCAGTGCAGGCACAATTCTAATGGTCTGGGCACTCTCAACTGTTGAATTTCTGGGTGGCTTGGCCCAGGTGGCTTCAGGTTTTCAATCTGGCCTTTGTCCTATCTCCTTAAGAGACTAAGTCTCCCCACGATGTCCAGATGTCTATTCCACTAAGCTGTGACTCCAATCTTTCAAACTGGCCCCTGTCAAGTATCCTTGGGATAAAGTTTTCCCATAGACATCCAGGTGTCTATTTGCTGAGCCTTACAAGAAGCAAAAATTAGTTCCCACACACACAAGGTTAAAAGAAAGGTTTTTACTCAGGTGAAACAGAGACTTCAGTCAGACAGTGAGAAATCCAAAAGGAGAGAGAAACCCAACGGAAGAACCTGAAAGCAAAATTGTCCCAACAGCTGCTTGTCTGTGCTGCTGCAATCAGATGGGCCTCCTCAAGGGACTCAGGTCTGAGGCGGAGAGCAAAAAGTTGTCCCTTCATGATAGCCAACTGTTACCGGGGTGTAGGGGCCCCTGGTCTTTCAATGGGGGGTCCTTGTCTTTACTGATCAAGAGTAATCAGGTTAGACCGAGTTTCACACAAACAAAATATCTAAATACTGTGTCCCAAGGAGATGAGAAGGAATTTACAATGCTAGCTCCATGTCTTCAATTCTTTGTTTGGTTGCAGTCTTTAAAGCATTCTTGGGCAGAAAAGGTTTCCATGTTAATTATGATTCTTAGGAAAAAGGTGGGGAAGTGGCGGGCTAGAAGATAATGAAGTGCACATGCAGTAAGAGTTCAGAAGGAGTTGGTTTCCTCCAAGGTGGAGTCAGCAGTGAAGGCATCTGGGAGGACTATTATGGGGTGGATTTCAGGCTTTCTGTCTATGGACTACAGTTCAAATCCTGCACTGGGTTTGAGGTGCTTGCCACTCTCATGGGAAACCATGCAGTGGAAAGGACTGTAGACACTGCTGCTTGTTTCAAGGACTGATCATGCCAGCAAGACACTTATAAGGAGGTTTATTAATCTCATAAAACATTCTTATCTCTATTGCTCCAGGATTCAGCTGCTCCGTTATGTACACTGGGCTTATCCTGCATTCTGTATAGTTGCTCAAGCAAAACAGGAGGGAAGGGTTACAGTTCTCAACATTTCTCATGAATTTGGCCATAACATTTTAGTTAGTAAATGACCATGCTTTAATCCTGTTTTCTGGACCCCTTTTCTCCTTGCCTCACAAGGACAAAGGGACCTTTACAACAAATGCTTCATGAGTTTGACAATGGTCAACTAGCATTTAGGACTGAACCTCAGACATGTGGAACTCTACCAATCCCTATGTACTGCAGAGTACATCAGGGAAAACAAAGATACTCATTCCTTTGTGTGATCAGGGAATGTATATTTAATAGCATTAAAAGTAGAGTTTTACATATTTCTGGAAATGTCCTATTGCTTTAGTTGCTATTTTTAAAAACTATATATAGCTTTTCCCATCTATGAAAAGAAATTGTTGAGGACTTTGCATATTTTCAAAGTACGGTCTGCATTACCAGGTTCAGAATATACTTTAAGACAATGTTTTGATTATATATATATTCTTGTGTGGCGCTGTGGGTTAATGCACACGACTGCAAAGTCGGTTTGAACCACAAGGTTGTCACTTCAAACTCACCATCCGCTCCTCAGAAACCCTATACAGGATCGCTATGGGTCAGAACCGACTCGACGACACACAACAACATTATATATATACACAACTTTTACTTTTGAACTGGGATTCTGAGCTCCAATTTTACAAAACTTGTGTGAATGAGAAAAAGTACATACAATTTCTTCTAGTAAACTGGAATTCTGAACAGTTTGTTATTTTTTTTCTTCTCACATATGAGAGTTCAGAAATAATTATCCTTCAGTTTAAATGCACTCTCTCATTGCTTTTATTTCAGGATTGCTAGTGAGAAATCTGAAAGCATTCTAATAACATTTATATATTGTTCAGCATCCTGTTTTTTGCTTAGATACTCTGGAGCTATTATCTCTGTCCTCCTCTTTATTTATTTTCTAATTTTACTATTTTAAAAAATGATTTATTGTGAATTATCTGATAGTTTACATGGGAGAATATTAGCATTATAGTCACCCTATCGTATATCATTTCCTTGCCATGGTTACAATCCCCTCCATGCATCATCAACCAACCAAAGTGTACACACTGCAAGCCTGCCCCCTGGGTCATCAGCACACAGCCCCTCTCCCTCTCCGGGTCTAAAGTCCATCTATCCATGTCATCTTCTCTGCCTCCATCTCTGGCTTCACTGCTTCTCTGGATAGGGTCGCATTCTCCACTCTTCTCCCTTGGGGGTCCCAGGGACCTCCGCTCCTAGACTACAAAGTTAATCACTCCCCTCCTTTTTCTAAAAAAACATTCACCTTTACATTCCCAACCCTCACAATCAGTTCTGATAAAATTTACTCACCATTGTATAATAAGAGACTCATCCTCATCTCCTTTCATCAGCCCCGCCTAGACAGATTGGATACTACTCAGTGGAGATTCTACCTTCCTCCCAACCCTCTGGATCTAGTCTCCCTCTTGTAAGCCAGTCACTTCTTGCCTTTGTAATCCCCCCATTTTGGGTAGCCAATGTCCAAGTTGCCCATCCCTATCTATTCTGTGTCTGTAGGGAGTAGGAATGATCCTCGCTGTGTCTGTAGGGGGTAGGAATGTTCCTCAAACAAGAGTTACTGCATCCATAGGTGTAGGTCAAGTTCATAAAATTGTATCAGATTACTGTTTTTTTCCTCTTCTTACTTCTTCTAGTTGAGCTCTGATCATCCATTCATTGAAGCCAGGTCAAGTGGGTATTATCTGCAAGTGTGGGTGTTCTTATGCATATGCCCTCTCTTCTTATCAGCTGGATGCTTCACTCTCCACTCTAGTCCTCTGTGGCTATGTCATTGACTCTGGGCCCAAGAGTCCCCAGGTCTTGCCACACTGCTGGCCAACCAGGTCTCCACCCAGGCTTGTAGGAGTCCACTGAACCTTGTAGGGCTTAGCTTGCCACTTCATTGCTGTTTTCCTCTCACTTCCCCTTGTTGTTGACGAACGTGGTCACCAATCCAAGCGTGTATTCCCATTGAGTCTTAGTGTTAGAAGGAGGTTTACCCTGGTGAGACCTGACCACTTGCCTTGATGTCTCCTGGGTGAGCAACTTGCTTCTTCTTGTAGTAATCAGTCGGTCTGCCTATACTGTTTTATATTTTTCCTGTTGGTCTTTCTTTCAAGAAGTATCTTCTGATCTTCTAGCCACTCCAGGCTGGTCTACTTGTCCTTTCAAGTGGAGATTTCCCACCTCAGAAGATTCTGGATGCTGTTCAGGATTCCACCTATGGTCTTATGTAATGCAGAGGCTCTGCAGGAAGCCTCCATCACTGAGCATATTGTAACACTATTTTAGGTATTCCAATCAGTTATAGGCAGAAAACAGATTTACAAGCTTTCTATGGTGCTATTTCTGGCTATTCCTTTCTCTCTCCCTTAAGTGTCTATTTTATAATGGTATGTCAGGGAAGTCAAGATTCAAAAGACATCCAAGTATCTTAACATTTTGCCCCCTTTTCCCCATTCTGACCATGTCTCAATCCCTGTATCCCAGAGTCGTGTTGTTCCAAGGTTGTGCATACATCATTACTTACCGCTGTCCCACCTCAGATTCACATCCATCCTGTTGTATTTTGTTTCATTGCAATGATTATAATCCCCTCCATGCATCATCAAATAACCCAAGGATACACCCCACAGGCCCACCCTCTCTAGCTGTCAGCAAACAGCCTCTCTCCCTCCCTGAGTCTTGTGTCCCCAGCCACTCCATCTGCCCACGTCATCATCTCTGCCTCTGGATAAGGTCACGCTCTCTGTTCTTCTCACTTGATGGTCCTAGGGACCTCCGCTCTGGGCTGCAAAATCAATCACTCCCCTCCTTTTGTCAAAAAAAAAACCCAAAAAAACTATCTTTACATTTCCAACCCTCACAGCCAGTACTGATGGCATTTATTCACTGTTGTACCACAAAAGTCTTATCCCAATTTCCTTTCACCAGCCCAGTCCCAACAGCTTGTAAGCCAGTCACTTCATGCCTTTATAGCCCCTCCCTACCCCCCATTTTAGGTCTGGGTGATTTCTAGCACCCTTTAAGGTATGCCAATCAGTAATATGCAGAAGACAGGCTTATAAGCTTTCTATTGTGACATTTCTGGCTATTACTTCCCCTCCCCCAAGTGTTGATTTCACAATGGCAAGCAAGAGAAACCAAGATTCAAAAGACTGTCAAGTATTATTCCCCTCTTTTACCCTTTCAGACCCAGGCGAACCTGCCTAACTATTCTCCCATCCACCTTATTCTTCTATTCCCATACCCCTTCTTGTATATTGTCACCCCTCCCCTCCCCAAGCACCCAAGCATTCCTGTGCTATTCCCTACCCTGTGCTCTGTCTTCCTTCCCCTCCCTCCCCTCCTCTAATCCCATATATCCTGGTGATCAGCAATTATATATATAGTTTATTAGTTGGGTTTTTTTTCCACCCCTTTTGGATGGGTTCTTTTACTTAGTCTTTTATGATAATGGTCTTATGCAGTATTTCTCCTTTTGTGACTGACTAATTTCACTCAGCATAATGTCCTCAAGGTTCATCCATGTTATGCGGTGGCTTGCAGCTTCCTTGTTGTTCTTCAAGGTAGCATAGTATTCCATTGTGTGTATGTACCACAGTTTGTTTATCCATTCTTCAATTGATGGGCATTTAGGCTGTCTCCATCTTTTTGCTATTGTAAATAGTGTTGCTATGAAGATTGGTATGCATATATCTACACATGTTATGGCTCGTATTTCTTGTGGGTAAATACCAAGTAGAGGAATTGCTGGATCATAAGGTATTTATATTTCCAACTTTCTGAGGACGTGCCATATGACTTTCCAGAGTGGTTAGACCATTTTGCAATCCCACCAACAATGTAGGAGGGTCCCAGTCTTTCTGCATCCTTGTCAGCATTTGTTGTCCTCTACTTTTTTGATCTTTGCTGTTATTGCTGGTGTGAGATAATATCTCATTGTTGTTTTGATTTGCATCTCTCTGATGGCTAGTGATCATGAACATTTCTTAATGTTTCTTGGCTGCCCAGATCTCCTCTTTGGTGAAGTGTCTGCTCATGTCCTGTGGCCATTTTCTAACTGGGTTATTTGTCTTTTTCTTGTAGAGGTGTTGCAGTTTCCTTTTAGAAATGAATCCCTTATCTGACGTGTCGTTGCAAAAGATTTTTTCCCATTCTGTGGGTTTCCTTTTCACTCTTTTGGTGAAGTCTTTTGATGCACATAAGTTTTTATTTTTCAGTATGTCCCAATCATCTATTTTGTCTACTTTTGTTTTTGTAATTTTCAAAATGTTTGGTAGTCTGTGTAAGCCCTGAATTAGTGCCCTCACATTTGTCCCTATTTTTTCATTGATGACCTTCATAATTTTGGGATTCACATTTAGATCTCTAATCCATGCTGAGTTCATTTTGTATAGGGCATGAGGTTAAGGTCTTGTTTCAATCTTTTGCATATTGCTTTCTAGTTCTGCCAGCACCATCTGTTAAAGAGACAATCTCCTCCCCATGCCTAGGCACTTTGTCAAAAAGCAGTTGGCTGTATGTGGATGGGTTAATTTCCGGATTCTCCATTCTGTTCCATTGTTCAATGTATCTTTCATTGTATCAGTACCAGGCTGTTTTGACCACTGTAGCTATGTCATAAATTTTGAAATTGGGGAGTGAGAGGCCTCCAACCTTGTTCTTCTTCTTAAGCAGTTCTTTGCTTATCCTGGGTCTTTTTCCTTTCCACATAAAGTTTGTAATTATCTTTCATCTCTTTGAAGAATGTTGTTGGAATCTGGGTTGCAGTATATGTGTAAATTGCTATGGGCAGTACTGACATTTTCATGATGATTCAAGAATATGGTATGTTCTACCACTTCAATAACTGTCTTTTGGTTTCTTGTAGTAGTATTTTGTAGCTTTCTTTGTATAAGTCCTTTGTTTCTCTGATTATGTTTATTCGTAAATATTTCATCCTTTGGGCAGCTATTGTAAATGGTATTGCTTGCCTAATGTCCTTTTCAATGCTGTCATTGTTACTATAAAAGACTCCAACTGATTTTTGTATGTTGATCTTATACCTTGCCACTTTGCTGAATATTCCAATAAGGTCTGGTAGTTTTTTTTTTTACTGAGTCTTTGGGGTTTTCTATGTATAAGATTATACTGTCTGCAAATAGAGTTTTACTTCCTCTTTGCCAATTTGGATGCATTTAATTTCTTTATCATGCCGTATAGCTCTGGCTGAAACTTCCAAAACAACACTGACTAGGAGTGGTGACAAAGAGCATCCTTGTCTGGTTCCCGTTCAGTTTCTCTCCATTGAGAGTGGTGTGGGCTGTTGTTTTTGTATATACGCTCTTGATTATATTGTGGAATTTCCCTTCAATTCCTACTTTGTTGAGTGGTGTTTTTATCAGGAATGGATTTTGGATTTTGTC
>NW_006409024.1:753188-764473 GCF_000296735.1 Chrysochloris asiatica | reverse complement strand
CTTCACTCTGAGTGATTTTAGGTAGGTCATGTTTTTCTAGAAATATATCCATCTCTTCTAAGTTTTCAAATTTGATGGAGTACAACTCTTCATCGTATTCTGTTATTATCCTTTTGATTTCCTTTGGTTCCTTTGTGACATTGCCCATGTGGTTTCTAATGCGAGTTGTGTCCTCTCCCTCTTTTCTTTTGTTAGTTTTGCCAATGGTTTGTCAATTTTATTAATCCTTTCAAAGAACCAGCTTCTTGTTCCGTTGATTCTTTCTATAGTTCTTCTGTTTTCCATCTCATTTATTTCTTGTCTAATCTTTATTATATCTATTATATCTTTTCTTTTGGTGACTGTAAGTTCCCTCTGCTGTTCTGTTTCTAATTGTTGGAGATGCTGTGTTATATGTGCTAATTTAGGTTCTTTCCTCTTTTTGGATGTGTACACTTATCATAATAAATTATCTTCTCAGCAGTGCTTTTGCTGTGCCCCAAAGATTTTGGTATGTTGTGTTTTCATTCTTGTTTGTTTCTAGGAACTTTGTGAATTCACATTTTATTTCTTCTTTTATCCAGTCACTTTTCAGTAGGGTGTTATTCAGTTTCCATGTATTTACTTGGTCTTCTTATTGTTGATTTCTGGTTTTATAGCATTGTGGTCTGAGAAGATGGCTCTGTACAACTTTGATGTTTGTAAATTTATGGATGCTTGCTTTGTGACCTAACACATGGTCAATTCTGGCAAATGGTCCATGTGCACTGGAGAAGAATGTATATTGTGCTGTTGTTGGATTAAATGCTCTGTATATATCTATGAGGTCAAGTTGGTTGATTGTGTTGTTTAGTTCCTCTATAACTTTGTTGAGTTTCTTTCTGGTTGTTCTGTCCCTTTTCGAGAATGGTGTGTTAAAATCTCCCACTATAATTGTAGATTTATCTATTTCTTTCTTCAATTCTAGTAAGGTTTGCTTCATGTACCTTGGTGTTCTTTCATTGGGAGCATATATATTTATTATGGTTATGTCGTCTTGCTCAATTGACTCTTTGATCATGAGATAGTGTCCTTCTTTGTCTCTTATGCCGGTTTTTAATCTTAAAGTTTACTTTGTTGGAGATTACTATTGCCACTCCTGCTTGTTTATTGTTGCAGTTAGCTTGGTATAATTTTTTCCATCCTTTAACTTTTAGTCTGTTTTTATCTTTTTGTGTAAGGTGTGTCTCTTGCAGGTAGCATGTGGAAGGGTCTTGTTTTCTTATCCATTCTGCCACTCTATGTCTCTTCACTGGTTTATTCAATCCATTGTCATTCAATGTAATTGCCAATAGGTATGAATTAATTGCTTCCATTATGTTCATTTTTTGGTAGTGCTGTTGGTTGCTTTCTGCATGCCTTCTTGTGCTGAGTTTGTGTTTTTTGTGCTAATTCTTATTGTTTTCTTCCTAGTTTTCATGTTTGCTTGGAAGTTCATTTTCATGGTAATTTGTGAAGTATTAAATTTCTTTGGGGTTACTTTATAGTCTATTAACTTTTCTCCTTTTAAGAGAATCTATTGTATCCTGAAATCAATCTGACATTCTCACCACCTGGATCTCTGTTGCTATGTTTATCCCTTCTTGACATTGATATAATTTTGATCTTCAGTTGACTTCCCAGTTCCTTTGAATTAATTGTTGTAGTTTTGTTCTGTTCTGGACTCTGCTATCTGTTGACTGAGTTCCAGGTGGTGTTGCCACACCTGTCAGTCTCTGGTTGTTGCTTGTTCTTGTTGGGTTTCAGTCCAAAGAATTCCCTTTAGGATGTTTTGAAGTGCTGGATTGGTTTCCATAAAATCTCTTAGATTCTGTTTATTATGGAATGTTTTAATTGCATCATCATATTTGATTGATACTTTTGCTGAAGACATCAGGGCTGGGCAAAGAAACATGGTAGAGGACAAAAAACGTGTAGAATCACTCCACATCTCCTTTTGCAAATGTTGCTTTGTTGTTTTTAGCGCAGGTTCCCTGTGCTGGTCTGTCTGTAGTGCCACCTTCTGACTTCCACCTGGGTGGGATGACCTCAGAGGGAGTCCCGTGCCAATTTCTAAAACACTGTGTTTTCCTTTATACCGTGATATTTCCACTGCAGTTGTGGGAAACTGACGTCTAGACCCTTATGTTAGATCCAGAGCTCTGGCACAGTTTGGTGAGAGCCGTGTCTCTAAGGTTTAAGCCCCTCCCCCACGGAGCCTGTCCTTCCTAACTCTGCTCTGCCACCGACAACCAGAAGTCTGACTTTACTTTCTTTCTTTTTTTTTTTTTTTTAAAACTACCTTCCCTGCCACCCAATTTAACAAGCATCTACCTTCTGGTTGTTGTTGCTAAGTGCCGTCAAGTTGATTCTGACCCATAGTGACCCTGTATAAGGTTTCCGAAGAGTGACTGGTGAGCTTTCTCCCTTCCCTCACATAGAATGTTTCTTAGTAGCCATCATAAAATGTTTTAGTCTTTTTTTTTTTACCATAGTCATCTCATACAAAACTTGTCCTCCTGTAATTGACTAATTTCACTCAGCATGATATCATCTAGGGTCATCCATGTTATAATTTGCTTCCCAGATTCATAGCTGTTCTTCAAATTTGAATAGTATCCCATTATGCTGGACTGCAAGATCAGTTTGAACCACAAGATTGGTGATTCAAGCTCACCAGCTTCTCCTTAGTAACACCATACAGGGCTGCTATGAGTCTGAACCAACTCGGTACTTAACAACAACAAATGTTAACAAGGGGGAACATAGTGTTTCCATACAATAAGTGCTGGACTGTGAACCACAAGGTCTGCAGTTTGAGCCCTCAGCTGCCATGGGAGAAAGACATGCTCCTGTGAAAATTTTAGCTGCAGAAATCTTATACAGGATTGCTATGAGTCAGAATCAACTAGATAGCACCTAACAATAGTAATAATGGCTAATGATCACAATCATTTCTTAATATGTTTGTTAGATGCCAGTATGTTCATGTCTTCTACCCATTTTTAAATTGGAATATTTGTCTTCTTGTTGAGGTGTTGGAGTGTTCTATAAATTTTGAGAGTAGTCCCTTGTCTATAAATTTTGAGAGTAGTCATTGTCAAAAATTTATTCCCAGTCTGTGGATTCTCTTTTTATTGTTTTGGTGAAATCTTCTGATTTACATAACTATCTAATTTTTAGGAGGTCCCATATATTTTGTCCTCTGCTGTTTGTGAATTTCAGTTATGTTTGGTAGTTATTAATGCCATTTATCAGAGACCAGAAGTTTTTCCATAGTTTTTAAAAAAATTTTTATTGATGATTTTTATTGTTCTAGGTTTTACATGTAGGTCTTTAATCAATGTTCAGTTAGTTTTATATAGTGTGAGATATGAGTCTTGTTTCATTCTTCTGCAGATGGATTTCCAGTTTTGCCGGCACCATTTGTTGACAAGACTATCCATTCCCCATTTAATTTGTTTTGATCCTTTGTCAAAGATCAGCTGATTGTATGTGGATGGATTTACTTCTGGGTTCTCAATTTAGTTTCATTGATCTATGTATCTTTGTTTGTACCAGTATTAGGGTATTTATTCCTAAGTATTTTGCCTTTTGGGTGGCTATTATAAATGTATTGTTTTCCAGATTTTCATTTTAGAGCTCTCTAGTATAAAGGCACTTAACAACAACAACAAGTATAAAGGAATGTGACTGATTTTTGTATGTTGATCTTGTACCTTTCCACTTTGCTAAATCTCTTAATGAGTTCCAATAATTTTCTTGCTAATTCTTTGGGATTTTCTAAATATAGCAGCATATCATCTGCAGATAGAGAGGGTTTTTACTTCTTCTTTGCTAATTTGGATGCCTTTAATTCCCCTTTCTTGTCTTATATCCCTGGTGCACTGCTGTAGGAAAATCACTGGATTACTAACCACAGGTCAATGTTTCAAACCCACCAGCCATTTCTTGGAAATCCTATACAGACTTGCTAAGAGTTAGAACACACTCAATGGCACTTAACAATATCAATACTTCCTACACAATACTAAATATGAGTGGTGATAAAGGGCACCATTGTCTGGTTCATGTTCACAAAGGGAATCTTTTCAGTTTGTCTCTGTTGAGGGTGATGTTGGCTGTTGGTTTTGTATATATGCTCTTAATTATGTTGCACAATTTCCCTTTTATTCCTACTTTGTTGAATGTTTCTATCAGGAATTGATGTTGCATTTTGTCAAATGCCTTTTCTTTATCAATCAATATGATCATATGGTTCCTTTCCTTTGTTTTATTTATATGTTGATTATTCGTTGCATACCTTAATGATTGGTGATCAAGCCACTCTACTCAACCAGAAACATGTTTCAACTGCATACCTCATATTAATACCAATTGAAACATGTTTCAATTCTGTTCAAATATGTGGAATATCCCTTTCTATTTTGCAATGTAAGTAGACACTTGGGTAAGGTTAAGAAACAAATAATCCAAAAATTAAGTCCTGGACTTGAATTGCTCAAATGTCTAAGACTTCCTCAAGAGGAGATTATTTTTCTTCTGGTTGACTTTTATCTCGAATTATTTTTTTCCATAGAACTCATGAATGGAGGAATTTTCTCTTTTCTTACATGATTCTCTTCTACCTGATCACGTCATATAAAGGAAGGGTTTCATCATCATCTGCAAGTGCTTCAAAATGTCTTAAATGCACTGATGGGGAGGGAAAGCCACGCAATCAACTTTAAGCAGTTAAAATATATGTTGTTTTGGTGAAGTGCTGTCAAGTCAGTTCCAATTCATAGCAACTCTGTATAGGGTTTCTTAGTCTGAAAATCTTCATGGAAGCAAAAAGTCTCATCTTTCTTTTACAGACAGCTAATAGGCAAGAACTGCCAAGATTGTGGTTCACAGTCCAGTGCTTATCCTACAGAGCTACTGTGCTCCCCAAAACATACATGGAGAGTAAAATTATACATTATTAAGGAAAATGGAGTGCTCTAGGTTTACATGTATATATAAGTACGATCAAACATTTACCCTGCCAAGATTATCACATCTATCTTGATATTGGCAATTTTGTGATAAGCTCTTCTTAAGTTTGCTTTTCCTCATAATCAATTAGAATTTCTCTGGAGAAATATCTCCAGAAATTAATCTTTCTGTTGTTAAGTACCATCAAGTCAGTTTTGACTCATGGTGACCCTGCATAGGGTTTCCAGAGGAAACAGAAAGCAGGAGCAGAAAGCCTCATCTTTCTCCCGCAGAGTGACTGGCGGGCTTGAACTGCAGAGCTGTGGTTCAAAGGCCAGTATTTATTGCATGGAGCCACTTGTCATTTACAGATATATCTTGGAACCTCAGCAAAGTAAGTGAATTTGACAATATGTCACAACCCATTCCAGGAAATTTCCCATCTCTGGGGACAGGTTGCTAAGTTTAAGCAGGAATCAGCACTCAAATAAGGAAGAAACATTAATATTAAACATGAATCAACATTCTGACTTACAGTCACTTCCCCAGAGCCATAATAGTCTCTTGTAGTATTTTCCTAAATTCCTTTAACTTATCCAATAGATAGAAGTGACTCCAGTGGAATCTGTCTGTTAAACTTATCATATATTTTCCTGATAATGTACCAGACTCTTAACCACAACGTCTGTGTTTTGAGCTCTTCAGCTCTCCTTGAATGTGTAATTCATATAAGAAGAGTGGCATTGTTTCTGTGGTTGTTAAGTGACTTCAAGTCAGTTCTGATTCATTGTGACCCTGTATAGGGTTTCCTAGGAGCAGCTAGTGGGTTTGAACTGCTGAACTTGTAGTTCACAGTCCAGTGCTGATCCTGCAGCGACCACACCAGGAGTCCTAGAGTTAGTAAAATTTCCTTCTGGAAAAGCTGCTTTTCAGAACAAGTCAGAACCAAAGAAACACATAGAAATGATGAAAAGCAGAGCTGGGTAGGATGTTAATCTGTATTTTCCTGATGGAACCCCAAGGGCACATCTTCCCAAGGAGCGCTGGGCCTGCCATGATATGAGAAGAAAGCCCTCAACTCTCTGGAGCAAGTTACACACAAGGAAGTTCCTGGAAAACAAAAGGAAGAGAGAGAGAGATAGCAGCAGGTAACTATGTCCTCTTTATCTTTCCTCTCAAGGATAAAACAAGACTTGTGAGAAAACAGGAACCCCAGGCATGATGCTCCAGGATAAAAAAGCCAACAATCACTGGATGGCATTTCTAACTCCCAGAACCAGCTGTGATATCTTAAAGGTGGCACAGAACAACAGAAATGGTGAAGAAGTTTGATATATCTCAGCAATATTTGATGGTTTTTTTAATTGTGAATTTAGTCATAGTTTACATGGGAGAACATCATCTTTACATCATTATTTAATTGCAATGATTACAATCTCCTCCATGCATCATCATTCAACAGTATTTGCTTCTATTCCCTTTGGGGTTTTATTGGGGATTGGGGCGTGGGAATGTACACAAAACCACACAGGAACATATAATTTAAGCAATCAAAGGGCACTTTCTGCAGACCTGCCTCCTGGCCACCAACACTCAGTCCCTCTCTTTCCATGAGTCTAGAGTCCTCAGCTCCTCCCTCTCTCCATGTCCTCATCTCAGCCTCCATCTCTGGTGTTGCAGCTTCTCTGGATAGGGTCCCACATTCCACTTGTGCTCTTCTCCCTTGATGGTCCTAGAGTCTTTTTTTTTTTCTGGACTTTAAGATTAACTACTCCCCCTTTTTGAAACAAAACATCTACCTTTACATTTTTCACAGTCACAATTAGTCATGGTAACAATTACTCACTATTGAATCATAAGAATCTTATCTCCATCTCTTTTCACCAGACCTGTCTAGACAACACAAACTATTCAGTGGTATCTCTACCTTCCTCTGCACACTCTAAGCTAAACTCCTTCTTGAAAACTTGTAAGCCAGTCACTTCATGCCTTCATTACCCCCTAATTTTAGGTAGCCAATGTCTAAGCTGTCTGTCCCTATCAACCCTGTATACAGAGGTGATAGGACTGATATTTGATGTGAAGATTCCTTTCCTTTCAGTTGGTACTTTGAGCTACTACATCCATAAGCATAGGTCAAGTTCATCAAGTTGTAGCAATTTGCATTTGTTTCCTTTATCAAATGTGTGTTGTTTTATCTTCCTCTAGTCAAGTTTTGATTATCAAGCCATCCAGACTAGGTCGATTGGCTACTATTTGTAAGTTTGGGCAGTATCTTATGAACCTTCCCTCAGTTCAAATCAGCTGGATGCTTCACTTTCACCCTAGCCCTTCATGTGTATGTCCTTGTCCATGGACTCAGAAGTCCTCAGGTTTCACCACATTTCGGACCAACCAGCTCTTCCTTTTCTCTCTCTCATCTCCAGGTCAGTGGGAGTCTATGGAATGTGGTTGAACTCAGTCCATTCCTTCATTACCGCCTTTCCCCCTCTTCCCCTCACCAGTAGACCAATTTGGTCACCAGCAAGCTTACATGCCAGCTCATGTAGTCCCTTTGGGTTTCAGTCTTAGAGGGGGTTTGTACTGAAGGGATTTGATTGCTTGCCTTGATGGCTCTCTGGTGAACAACTTGCTTCTTCATGTAGTAGCCAATCATACTGCCACTTTTGTTTTTTTGTTTTTTTTTCTGATGATCTTTCTTTGAAGATGTATCTTCTGTTGCTCTAACTGTTCTAGGCTGGTCTACTTGTCCTTTGTAGTGAGAATGTCACACCTAGAATGCTCTGGACGGGGCTTAGGATTCCACCTAAGGTCCTATTCACTACATAGGCTCCACAGGAAGCCTAATTCACTAGGCAAGTTCTAGGCCCCCTTTTAAGCATTCCAATCAGTTATAGGCTTAAGATGAGCTTACAAGATTTCTGTAATCATGTTTCCTGACATTCCTTTATATCTCACTCAAGTGTCTATTTTATAATAGTAGGCAAGGGAAAACAATATTCATAAGATAGTCAACCATCTTAACATTATTTCCCCTTTTTAGACTATGCCTCAATCCCAGTATCACAGAGCCCTGTTGTTCCAAGGCTGAGCATACATCACTGTTTACCTTCATCCCATTTAGCCCATGTAAACCTGTCTCAGTGTTCCTCTATCTACGTTGTTCTTCCACCCCCTCCCTCTTCTTGGGTATTGCCCTCCCCAATCTCAGCAATTTTTAAGAGGAAAAAATGATAGTTCCAGCTCTTGAATTTAAAATATTCAGAATTTGCATGGGTGTTTCAAATTGACAAATTACTAACCAACTGATTTCATTAATTCTGATCCCTTTCCAGGGTAGGGATTTTAGCACTGCATATTATTCTCAGGGAGTGCTATGCCAGTGCTGAATTGTTGTTGTTGTTATGTGCTGTGGAGTCAGTTCCCACTTTCAGCAACTTTGTACAGGGTTTCCAAGGCTGTAAATCTTTACGGGAGCAGAAAGCCTCTTCTTTCTCCCTTGGAACAGCTGGTAGTTTCAAACTGCTGACTGTGATATTAGCAGCCCAATTCGTAACCACTGTGCCACCAGAGCTCCATACCAGAATAGATACGGCTGTTTGAACTCTAATTTTATTATTTACTAAAATCCATACAACATTTAAACATTAAATAAAATAGGAAAACATTTGTCTAAGGTTGTCCTAATTTTATGAAACTGTCATATTCCATAGCTGGCCTTTTCTTGAATAGTTTTGGGGTTGTTGTTCTTGTTGTTGTTAAGTACCATTCAATCAGTTCCAACTTATAGAGAACCGGTATAGGGTTTCTAAGAAGTGGCTGGTGGGTTTGAACCACAAGACTTGGAATGCCATACCAGAACTCCAGTTTTGGAGTTGTTGTTAAGTACTGTTGAGTCTAGTGCTTTATCCTACAGCACTACACTAGGACTCCAGTTCTGGTGTAGAAGACTATGAAGTCATTACTTATACTCTATCATGCAGAAAGGTCAAGGGGTATTGCTCAGGCATTGGTTAATCAGTGCTTTAAATATACATACAAAAGCAAGCCTCCTAATGCTGTTGCTTTTTTTAAACTGACTTGTAAGTTACATTTGAGACCTAACAATACTTCTCTGGATAAATATATTTGTATTTATTCTAGTATTGAATACATTTATTCCTTTTTACCTCTTGCTTCCCTAAGTAAACAGAAGAAAGTTCAGGAAAGTAAGATGATCTTCAGAAATTGTAGAACTGGGATAGTATCCAGGAGGGGTGGTTACCTGTGGCTGGACTATGAGCCTCAGAAGATACATACAGTCAAAATTCTAGTGTGTAGAATGTCAACAGAAAGTACATGGATATCTCCTTTCCTTTTCCTATTGATTTCTTTTTCAATAAGTTTTGTGTTGATGAGTTAATTTTAGTAGCTTTCATCAACCAGAGAAAAAGTCCACCAGTTTTACATCATCACTACTGTAGTTATTTTCCTTTACTGTAAGTATTGATTGTGCAGTTCAATGTACTCAGTGGTGGGAACTGAAGGAAGGGTGGGGTACACATCATAGTAGGTATGGAAAAAGTTTGAGCAGATTATATCTAGTCCAAATGGAGCTTATGTTTATTTTACCTTTTGTTTTACAATCAAAATAAAAATAGTTCCTTGGAATTTTTTTTTTTTTCAATGAACAGTAAAATCCCAACCATGGAAGGGTCATTGGTTCATATTATTTTCCTAGAAAATAGATAGGAGCTCTGGTGGCATAATGGTTAAGCACTTGATTGTTAACTAAAAGGTTAGCAGTTCAAATCTGCTAATGGCTCAACATGAGAAAGATCTCATGATCTGCTTCCATAAACGTTGTTGTTGTTAAATGCTATCAACTTGGTTTTGACTCAGCAACCCAGTGCGAGGGTGGGGAACCATTTATCTGCCAAAATTTCCAACATCATTCACAGGTCATACAACATAATCAACTTAAAAATTAGCCTGCTATATTTGGTTAAGGTGTCCTGGTGTGGTGGTGTGGGATAAAGCACTGGACCACAAGGTCAGTTTGAACCACAAAGTTGGCTGTTCAAACTCACCAGTACTCCTTGGAATCCCTATATAATGTCACTATAACACTATGACTTACTTGAAAGCACTTAACAACAACCTTGGAAATCCTATACAGGGTTGTTATGAGTTAGAACTGACTCAGTGCCACACAACTACCACCACATTATTTTGTTATTAATTTAATTAATTTTTATAAAGCCAGAAGGAACTGACGTTACTTTATTTTTAAATTCTGGCCTTAACTGAATTACAGCATAGAGAACTATGAAATCATATGTATGGGCAAGCTGTAAAACAGTAAAGAAAGCCCAGCTATGTGCTGACCAGGAAGGAATGCAGTTACTGGAACATCTGCAAGAGTAATCCTGGTAAATGTATGGAGTTCTGCCTTAAAAAGAGCATAGAAAAAAAATTAAAAACAAACCAACAAATGAGCAAACAAAAGAAGACTAAGGTATATGTGGGATGTTGCCGGGGTCCTCAGTCGGGGTCCCGCCTCAACAAAGGATCTCCTCGAAGGAGCGTGGGGTTTTAACGTGAGTGGGAAATCTAGTAGGTGAAAGAAAATAGACATAAAAGACAGAAACACAAGATTGATGCAAGCTGACAGGCAGGCTAGCACACAGAGCTAGCTGAAGCCCAGTCTTTTATTGTCAGAAGAAGGAAATTGACACAAAAGAAAATAATGACAAAAATGTGGTTATTCATTTAAAACAGGATACGAGATTACTCAAGTGATACAGAGCATGATGATTCACAGATTTGTCCTTAACATATTTTTAAGTACATCATGATTTACCTAATAACCTAAAATTTTTATTTCTATAAAAAATTTCAAGCAAGCAATTACAGATTATACATTAACTTCTAGGTCTGTGTAGCCTAGGGCAGCAACTTGCGGTTTCTCAAAGGTGTTTAACATATTTTTAACACTTAATCACAAGTGGGTGAAGGTGAGAGGCTTTAGAATTTTTATTAAAGACTAAGTTATACTTTCTAAAGAAATGTATGACTAAGTTATACTTTCTAAAAAGACACATATGCTTCTGTGTCTTTTGCAGGCAGAAAATACATGCTTTTGTTAATGATCAAGATTTCAGATACCTGGCTTCAATTGTTAAACTAATGATTCCTTTCTCCTTGCTTCTACAATTATAGGGAAGGTGAAAAACAGGTTTTGACTTTTCTAAGAAGGTGCGGTCTTCACTTTTACATTCTTTTAATCCCGTTCTGGTTTCTATATCTAGATATAACAATGTTCATTACTATTATATTCCCAATATACCTTC
>NW_006409024.1:750578-752873 GCF_000296735.1 Chrysochloris asiatica | reverse complement strand
GAGAGCCATTGATCAAAACTGTGCGTATTATTACTGAAAACAATCACTTTCCCAGAAGCTACAATTACCGGAGTTAAGAGCATAAAGGACAAGTACAGAATGCACAAAAGTACAATTAAAGAAAATTGCACAGAGGTGGCCAAACAGTGAGCTCGCTAAAGTCATGAACCTGGGACCACGAGGGGGTCACTTCCTGGGCCCTCAGGGTCCATGGCCGGCAAGTTCGAGGAGGGCCCAAAGACTGGACTTTTGTCCATGTTACCCTTGGTCCTCAGCATCTCAGTGCTTGCCATGCATGCTGCGGTTGCCAGCAGGATGTCATTCTTAATTAATGTTTATATTTAGTCCAAGTGGATTTTTTCCCAAATATTGTTCTAAGTATTTGAAATTGAGACTTTTTAATAAAAAGATTTTGTCTCACTGATATAACAAGAAGACAGAATTCTTCCCTTTATTCTGAGCTGCCCGTTTCAAAAGTTTGAACATGTTTCTCATTCTACAACCTAGCTCTAGACAGGGACATATGAACCCTGCCTCAGACACTTCAGCAGTATGGCATGGTCCTGCAATGCTGATAAAAGGAGTCCCGCCTATTGTAATCTGTGGCATTCAAATTTCTAATTTTCTTATTGTAAGGAGGTGAGAAACTTTTGATGACAATTTTCTTTCTGTCAGTCACAGCTTGTCCTTTACTGTTAAGATGGCCTGAGCTTCTGATGCCTTCAAAAACCAGTGGCCCATGAGAGCTTGCTCAGCTTATGTTGAATGAAATACAGTCATCTGAGCTAGTTCTGTATCCAAGTGGATTGGACTGAGGAAGATGCTTTAATGGTATCAAGAACGAGCTGCCTTGATGGTATGGCACCTGGTGTAGAGCAGAATATTAATTCACAAAGTTGGTAGAGCTCTATGTTAAGTTCTAAGTTAAGAACATCTGGATGTAAGACTAGGATCCTCTCTCAAACAATATGACCATCTCCCCTTACCTACAAATCTTTCATCTGAGTTCTTGAAAGTCAGAATAGTAGATGTTGAATTGCTTATAGACATAAGCTCTAATCATTACTGCTCTGCATTACCAGGATCTTTGTTTTACATGGACAGCACCAAATAGCTCTTCTGTCATAAAGATGGATCACTGTTTTCTCTTATTACAAGTTTTCTGTACTTCTGGGCTCTGTTACCAGCAGCTTCTTTGGTAGCCTATGCAATCTTAGACACGTTCTTGACATATTTATTGCTAGTTATTCAAAGATCATTTATTTTCATAAAAGGGTAATAGGAAATACACAAGAGAAAGTGAAGCCTATCATATTTGAAGAGAAAATTATTACAGTGCCTTACTATCAGAGTTAAGTGTGGCAATATTTGGTTTTCTTGCTGACTGAAGTTAAACCTTCTGGGTCTTATTTCCAATGACTTTCTAATAAAAGAACATTATTACCATGATGATTTTTTTTTTCTTTCAGCTATGTAAATGGCATTACCAAGATTATACCAAGTGAAAACACTAGGCAAACGATATTATAGCTTCTATCAATCACTTGTCTAAGGTTTGACGCTATCTTGAAGTCAGTCTGATTGAAATGTATCAGAAGATGAATGTGAGCATTTTCTTTAATGTGAATTTTTTTAATCCATTACAGTAATGATTAAAGGCTAACGGAGTGGCACCATGGACTAATGCGCTGGACTGCAAAGTTGGTTTAAACTGCAAGGTTGGTGGTTCAAGCTCACTAGACACTCCTTGAAAATCCTATACAGGACTGCTAGGGGTCAGAACTGACTTGATGGCACTTAACAACAACAATAAACTAGAATGAGGAGTCCTGGTATGGCACTGTGGGTTAATGTACAGGACTGAAAAGAGTTTGAACTGCAAAGCTGGTGGTTCAATCTTGTTAGCTGCTCCTTGAAAACCTTATTCAGGGTTGCTATGGGTCAGAACTGACTCAGCTGCACTTACCAACAACAACAAACAAGAACGAAGAGCCAATGAAGTTTTGTCAATGCTAAAACCCATTTTAATGAGTAAAATTTGCATATATATTTTAGGAAGACAATGCCCCCCAAAGCAATATATAGGCTCCATTTTCTCTATTTGATTAATTTTTTTTTTTTTAATGAAAGCAAAGAGGTTATTTCACTTAAATGTGTTTCACTATCTTCCATTGGGTAATGAAGATGCTATCTTCATCTTCTGGGATGATTTCAATAACCTAAATGAAAGACAATAGGTGTATTCAACTCACACATTGTTCATGTTTATAAAGTGGGACACAAGTCAATTCTGAT
>NW_006409024.1:718386-734399 GCF_000296735.1 Chrysochloris asiatica | reverse complement strand
GCTTCATTGCTGTTTTTCCCTCACTTCCCCTTATCGGTGTCGAGCGTGGTCACCAATCACAGCGTGTATTCCCATTGAGTCTTAGTCTTGGAAGGGGGTTGCACAAGACCTTTTTAAAGTGTTGAAGAGTAAAGATGTCAGCTTGAAGACTAAGGTGCCCCTGACCCAAGCCATGGAGTTTTCAATAATCTCATATGCATGCAAAAGCTGGACAGTGAGTAAGGAAGATCGTAGAAGAATTGATGCCTTTGAGTTTTGGTGTTGGAGTAGAATATTGAAAGTGCCATGGGCTGCTTAAAGAGCCAACAGATCTATGTTGGAAGAAGTCAGCCAGCGTGTTCCTTGGAGGCCAGGAAGGTCAAAATTCATCTTTCATAGTTCAGACATATTGTCAGGAGCAAACAGTCACTGGAAAAGGATATCATGTTTAGTAGGGTGGCGGGTCATAGAAAAAGAGGAAGACCCCCAGCGAGTTGGCTTGGTAAAGTGGCAGCATCAATGGGTTCAAGCATGGCAATGATAGTAAGGTTGGCCCAGGATTGGGCAGTGTTTTGTTCTGCTGTGCATAAGGTCACTATGAGTCGGTACTGACTTGTTGGCTCCTAACAACAACAACAAATTTATTTATAAATAAGATTTATGAATCTTCCAAATTTATTTATTTTGATGGTATGTTAACCTGTGAATGAAATTTTGATTTATAACTTCATTTACTCTTATTTCCTTCTTCATTAGGAAATTTTATTTTTATTTCCTAAGCTAATGATGGATTTTTATTCAATTTGGTTTTATTAAGGTTAGCATGTCCACATTCTTTTGCCACTCTTTAAGTCTTTCTATATCATTCTGTTTTAGATAAAGTTCATAAAAGTCATAGAGCGAACAGTCTTTTCAGTAGTATTGCTTAAGCAATTTACATGTTTATGGTTTTACCATGTAACATAACAGGTTAATTTTCAGTGTTTTTATAGTATCACTAACAGTGAAGAATAACAACAACTTGTATTACTAAGCACATATTCTCTAGCTTGACTACATGTTAAAATAATCTAGGAAGCTTTTCAGAAATCCTAATATAACTATACCACCTTTAAAACCCTGAGTTAATTACCTAGTGTGCCTCCCTAGCCAATTAGAATATATAGCATTTCCATTTTTGAACTAATCTATTTTATTACATTTGAAATCTGAAAAGGATTAACATTATCACTATACATTTATACATGACAAATTCCACTACAGCAGCTACAGAACCTGTAATAGAAGTGTCTGGTGATTTTCTGAGTCTCATGGAGATTCAAGAGACATTAAATCTGTCTTCATTTCGTTTTTTTCCCCATAGTGCTTTGTGGATTAGAGTGAGTTTAAGTCTCCCCAAATCACTGAGGTCTTAAATGAATAAAAGATTTAGACTCTCTTAAAATAGCCCACTTTTTTTTTTCTTTCAACCTACCTTGAAGTTATCAAGCTGCACATAAGAATTCAAATGTCAGATAAAGATGAAGCTCTGATAGTAACAAGTCATTTCCTTTATCTAGCACTACAGATACCAAAATCTTTATTTAATATCAGAGTTATACTTACTAAATTCTGAAATCTGATTTGACATAGCAGAGGACTTTGATGTCAAAAGTATGAATCACAAATTGCAGATAAAAGACTCATTATCTGTGAGTTGTTCCTATTCTAGGATGATCACTTTACCCATTTTCAAAAATCAGTGGAAGTCTTTAGAATTAATAAACCAGTGAAATTTGTTTATCCAGTACCACTTCTATATGAGGTACTGTCTTAGGGACAGTACAGGAATGGGAATAAAGCAAATATTATTAAGAGTCCTAAATGTTTATTGGAGTCCCAGTGTAGTGATGTAGGATAAGCGCTGGACCACAAGGTCAGTTTGAACCATAAGGTCAGCAGTTCAAACCCACCAGCTGCTCCTTGGAAACCCTGTACAGGGTCACTATGGGTTGGACCGACTTGACAGCACTTAACAACAAGAAATGGTTCTTTGGTAAATTTGATAACTCAAAAGTACAGAAAAAGATGGAACAGTGTCAAGATGTTGATTTGACAAATGACTGATAAAGACCATAAATGCTGAATGAGCCAGGCAAGGTTTAATTTTTTTTTAATAAGTACTGCAGAGTCTTTTGTTGTTGTTGCTGTTAAGTGGTGTTGAGTCAGTTCTGACTCAAAATGATCCTGTATAGGGTTTCTGAGTTGCAGCTGGTGGGTTGAACTGTCAACCTGTGCTTCAAATAGACCTTGAGGTCGATTGTTAATCCTACAGTGCCACAGCAGTCTTTTGCCAGGAATAAATAAAATAAACAGAATGCCTATTACTAAGAGTTAAGATTCAAAGTTTCCCTCTTGAGTAATTGTCCATCTCTAATCACCTGGTGACTAGAGATAAGCACTGGACTACGGACCACAAAGTTGGCAGTTTGAGCCCACCAGCCACTCTGTGGGAGACAGATGAAGCTTTCTGTTACCTCAAAGATTTAGAGCCTTGGAAATTCTATATAGGGTTGCTAAGAGTTAGAACTAACTCTACAAAATTTAACAATATTCACCTGTAAAGGGCTCTGGTGGTGCAGTGGATAAAATTTTGGGCTGCTAACCAAAAGGTCCATGGTTTGAACCCACCAGTCACTCTGCAAGGGAAAGATGCCACAGTCTGCTTTCATAAATATTTACAGCCTCAGAAACTCTATGGGTTACAGCCTCAGAAATCCTATAGGTTTACTATGAATCCAAATCAACTCCATGGCAGTGGATTTTAGTCACCTGCAGAGGTTGCCTTACTTCTGTGGATCAGCCAAGCTTCAAAAGAACATACAGCTCCCATAATTAGATTAAAATAAAAACAATGACTTGGTATTTTGAGTACAATTTAAATGACATATAATTTAGCCCCCTAAAATAAAAGCAAAATGACATCTGCAAATTTGTGTTTAGTTTCATTAAGAGAACTCTAGAAAATAAATACTTTTTAATGTGCCTTACAACAGGTCTTCAGAACTCAGTTTAACTTCATAGTCAACAAAACTATCAAATCAAATAATCAGACAATTAAAATCATTTGAAACTTTTTCTGCATGCCTTGAACTTCTAATACAAATAGAAACAAAGCATACATAGTCTCTGAAGTCCAAGCTTACAACACATGGTAAGAACAGATACTACAGTTTGAGAATACACTCATCAGCTTGGATATGAAGAATATGAAAACACTCAAGATTTTCCAGTTGATGAAATATGGTCAGATAAGACATCCGAGGAAATGACATTTGTGCTGAACTAAAACTGAGGATGATGAAAATCACTTAAACGTATATCATCAGAAGAATAGATAAACAAAACAGATGCATATAATAGGATAATACTCAGTCATAAAGAAAAATGAAGTGCTGATGTATGCCACAACATGGATGAACCTTGAATGAAATAATTCTCTTGCAAAAATGCAAATATAAGATCTCACATGTATGAAAAAAGAAAATAGAGATCAAAGATCATTAGTGGCTACCAAAGGTGAAAGGAACAGTGCAGGGGGAAGAAAAAAAAAAAAAAAGCACAATATATTTATTGCTGAGAGGGCAGTTTATAGCATTAAATGCACATATTCAAAAAGAAGACAGAACAAATTTCAACATCTTAAAACAATGTCTCCAACAAATGGAAAAAGAGCAGCAAAGTAAGCTTATAGCCACCAGAAGAAAAGAAATAACAAAGGTTAGAGCAGATATAAATGAAACAGAAAACAAAAACAAAACTATCAAAAAGATAAGTTGGTTATTTGAAAGGATTAATGAAATCAACAAACCATTGGCAAATATAATGAAAAGAAGAAGATGCAAATTATGCAAATAAATTATATAGGTGATGTCACAACAGAAACAAAGAAATGAAAAGGATAATAACACAATGCTACAAAGATTTGAATTTCAACGTATTTGAAAATCTAGAAGAACTGACTACATTTCGAGATACACACAAACTACCTAAACTAAAACAGACTGAAGTAGGAAACTTGAACAGACTTATAGCAAGGTGGAGTCCTGATGTGGTGATGTAGGATAAACGCTGGACTGCTAACTACAAGGTTGACTATTCAAACCCACCAGCTTCTCCTGGGAAACTTTATACAGATTTGCTATGAGTTGGAATCAATTAGATGGCACTTAACAACAACATAATAAAATAAATTGATTAAGTCATTAAACTCCCAACAAAAATAAAGTCCAGGCCCAGAAGGCTTTGCTGGTGAATTCTACCAAATATTCAAAGATATGATACCAATTCTACTCAAACTATTCCAAATATAGAAAAGGAGATAAAACTCCTGGTTCATTTTTCCTGAATTCAATTCATGAAGCAATCATAACCCTGATACCCCAAACCCAGAAAACATTATGAAAAAAGAACATTATAGACTAATATCTCCCATGAACACAGATGCAAAAATTCCTAGCCAATAGAAGCTAACAATACATAAAAAAATAATAATAATAATAATACAACATGACCATGTGGAATTAATACAGATTATTCATCATCCAAGAGAGCCCAATCAGCACTGAGAATCAAAAAATATCCACACAATCAAAATTTTCCATTGCTTATACTTAAAGAATTGTACTGAAATCTGGATTGTGTGCTGTTATTCATGGAATGTGCTTTTCCATGTGTATTATGCCAACAATAGAATGTTGCCTAAGCTCAAATCCTTTTCTTTAAATGAAATTGTATTTGTTGTTACTGTTAAGTGTCACTGAGTTGGTTCTGACTCATACCCTGTGTAGGGCTTCCAAGGAGCAGCTAGTGGATTTGAACTGCTGACCTTGTGGTTAATAATACTGTGCTTATCCTACAGCACCACACTAGGAGTTCCAAAATTGTATGTAGGAGCTCTTTACATAAAACAGATGAAAGCAATACTACTCTGCCTTACCTTCCTCAACGGTCCTTCAGTCTTCTTCATTCCCACTCCAGGGGACAATAGGAAAGGACTTAAGAATCATGGGACATAAATGTTAGCTCAGGTGCTGTCCCTATTAACTTGATGACCTCAATAGTCATGTTCTCTGGAAGCCTCAACTGCAAAATGAATAGACAAGAGTCTCAATACTGCTTGTGAGCTGGAAAGTTTTATTTCAATTTCTATTTCAAAGTGCTAGAATCTTAAAATTTGTGTTTATATATTCAATAAAATGCTAATATTTTTGAATGACCATTATCTAGTCTAAAAAAACTTTAAAAATCATATAAAATTTTAATTTGAATTAGCAGTTTTTTTTAACTAAAGCAAACATAATTTAATTCCAAAACTCCTAATTTAAATCTTTAGCTATTTAAAGCTTTTAAAAAATATCAGTTATAAAAAAAAAAAAATCAGAAGGTCCAGTGTTCAACTGTCTAGAATCTTTCTTAAAGTTAAGAACTATAGATAAATTACTCATGTGGTAAATAAATGTCTGCAGTTGTATAGTTGTATTTTGTTCACTAATCACCACAACAAAAATAAATTGCTTTTCTACCCTCTCCACCCCACCCCTTTCTCTCCATTCTCCTCTTCCATTCTAACATTTTAAGGTGGGGAACTGAAGTGACTTGTGGCAGCATTTCCAGCTTTTATTTCTATTCTGGATTGAGAAACATTGACAAATACAAAAGTTAGTACAGTCAATTCCACAGCTATGGAGTTTAAAGTGGATATCTCATAGGTTACTTATCTATCACCCATTCAGAAAACATCAATTCATCGACTGTCTCTTATACTCTAGGCACAGTTATAAGTGCACAATGTCAGGTCCACATACTTATTACTCATGCATTTGTTTTTGTTAAGTGCCATTGAGTTGATTCTGACTCATCGTGAATCTGTATAGAGTTTCCAAGTGGCTGGTGGATTTGAACCTCCTGCCTTATCCTACAGAGCCACATCATGTATTTAGTATGTATTTAATCAAGAAATGGATGTAGAGGTTTAGTAGTGATGGCTGAATAATCCAAAATAGTAAAGATGGTAATATCTGAAAGTATAAAGTACTCTTATAAAGAGGAACAAGAAATAATTGAGTTGGGGGTGGAAGGAAGGCTATGGATTTAAATTACTAATTGCTCGTTCACAAAGTTTAGAAGTTTACAGTTAAAAATTCTAGTGACTATTGATTGAATGCCAATTCTGTGCCAGAAATTGAGCTAAGCACATTATGTTCGTGATATCATTTTCTCCTCAAATGTCTTGGAAAATTTTGAAAATGATATCCATTTTATTGCTGAGGAAACCAAGACTCAGAGAGGCTAATGAGTGATTAGTCTGAAAACTAGTACATCATAGAGGGCTATGTTTGCAGAAAGGAAAAAGGCAGAGATGGAATAAGAATTTGAGGAGTTAAAAGTAATGGATTATTGAAACTGAAAGTTTCTTTACCTGTTTGTTTGAAGAGATTTATACATGTTTCCAATGTATAAATCTCTTCAGAGAGATTGCAGAGAAGAACTCATTGCAAAATACAAGATGAAGAGAACAACAGGGCAAGATCTCAGAGCAGGCAAGAGTAGATGTATTCAAAAATGTATGTTAGAAGAGTCACTTTGAAAATGAGGGAAGGGCATCATCATCTGAGACAGGAGAGTAAGACACAAAGTTAAGCTTTCCAGATATTCAAATACTGTATGATCAAAGAGAAATTGTGGGGACAGTTTTCTATTTTCTCTCTGTTAGTGCAGCTATGCTAGCTCAGATTCTCTAAACTTTAGACATCAAGACAGTATTAGACGTATTAGATATTTATTAGGAAGTACTTGTTAAGTGTAATGATAAGGAAGCCAGAAGAGGGAAAAAGAGCCATTAAACTTTAATCCAAGACTAATCCTTATAATGGAGAAGGAGATGAAAGAAACATTGGGTAGTAAGAAAGCCAGGCTACAGCCCTGATCTAAAAAAGCTTTGTGAGTAGCTACAGGATCCTTAAACCAAAGTCGTCCTTTAAAAGGTTCTGTGTCTCATAGACTAGGCCTGCATCAGTATCTCTGCTCTGTTCAAGCATTGACTGCAATTAGTCAGCAAACACAATATCATATCCTGTGGCAATGTAGTTGGGGTTCTTAGTCAATTGTACTTCCTATAGCATTTGAGTCATGCATTCCCAAACAGAGACCAATTTTATGGATTTTATTTAGGATGAGGAAATATCATGAGAAAATAGGGTTTTGAAGTAGGCCACAAATATTAGATAACTTACTCTAATTAAGAAAAAATTTTGACAAGTCAAAGGCCTGGCAAGTAGTGCTTAAAACCCAGCTGAGCTGTGAATCTCTGAATCATAGTGGTCTGGTTGCTGTGGTTAAGGAACATTTTTCTTTCAAGCCCAGCAAGAGAAGATAATAATAGAACCTAAGCATTTAAAAAACATCTGACAAGATCCAAAACTATGAACTGTTTTTTTTTTTTTTTAAGTGTTTATTGTGAATTGAGTGATAGTTTATAGGGCAGAGAATCAGTTTTGCGCTCAACCAATCATATTTTCTTTCATTGCAATGATTACAATTCCCTCCTTGCACCATCAGTTAACAGTATTTACTGTTATTCCCTCTTTTTTTGTTGTTTAAGTACACAAAACACACAGAAAATGTATGTTTGTTTGAATGACCAAAGGACACATTTTGTAAACCAGCATATAGCCTTTCTCATTCCATGAGTCTAGAGTCATCAGCTGCTCTCTCTATATATGCAATTTTGCCTTTGCTTCCATCTCTGGTGTCACTGTTTCAACAATGAACTTTTTAAGAAATGTTTTTACTATTTAAAACACATTGTGTTGCAAAAAAAAAAAAAAAAAAAAGCACCTTGAGATTAAAGAGAAAATTAATGTTTAGTGTCAATGAAAAAAAAAAAAAAAAAAGCACCAACCATCACATTCTACTCAGCTGAGTTCAATAATTTGTTGCAATGACCACATAGGGGCATATTCAGAAAGTTAACAGGATTAGAAAGGCTCAGAGCACAATTGTTCTAGTCAGAACAACTCTCCTCAGTCATACCCACAAGGTAGGCCTCTTTCTGCCTGACCAATGTTATAAAGCTCGTTTAGGTGTGTTGATAAATGCCCACAGGACACACCACTCCACCATAACCTCAGCTTAAGGGCACTTGACTTTATTTCCCAAGGTTAGCAAACTTAGCCTACTTCCACACCCCCAATGAAGTATTTGGAAACACCTGACTCTGCAAGCAAGTCTCTTACCCAAAGTCACTCAGCTTTACTTGCTCTGTGGGCTGGGAAATTCACCACTCTGTCTCATGCTCTGGCTCTTGTTTCTGATTATGCTCCTTCTCTGCCAGTCCTCTGGTGTCACAGTTTCTGTCCTTGGATCAAGGAGGTTCAATGTGCCAAATCTTATGGTCCAAGGGATGCATTCTACTCCTAATTCTTCTTTCATCATAGTGGTGAGATTCCCCCCACCTCCTTCTGAGATGGTTCATTTTAAATCCAAGTTAGAATTCCAAGTTTTTCAATCACAATTTATTCTATAAATAATAACTGAATCATCTTACCATCTTCTCCCACCTTTTCCTACCCAGAACCATTAGGAAAAATGTTGTTCAGTGAGAGTTACAAGGACTATGGATAGAAGAGCCATATTATGTAATCCACTGCATTTTTTTGAGTAAAGTTTGCACAACTTAAAAGATGATATTAAATCATAGGGGCCCCTGGATGGTATAAAGGTTTAATACATCTAAATACTAACCAAAAGTTTGGAGGTTCAAATCTACAAAGAAGTGCCTCGAAGGAAAAACCTGGTGATCTATTTCTGAAAAGTTGGTCATTGAAAACATTATGGAATAGCCCAATTTTATTCTGACATACATGGAGTCACAATGACTTGGAGTTGACTAAAATCAATGACAAATGGTTTTTGTATTTTATTGAATCATAAAAAGTTCTCTGGCAATGTTTGGCCTTGAGAGATGTCCTGGTTCAGTAATTAAAGTGTCTTGAAGTGGCTTCAAAATCACTGAAGTAAAAGCTCTCATCTCACCAGCTCAGACCTCCTTTGTACTACTTTCTCTTTCTGCCTACTGTTCATATTGTTCCCCTCACCCACCACTGGACTGTCCAGTAATTCCAAGTAGTACGAGTGGGAAAGAAACAAGAAAATATTTTAGGGTCAAGAAAGTTGTTAAGTGAGACATGTTTTCTGGAATTGGCATGGCTCTATGGACTCCATGGTTGTCTAGAGCAGAAAATCTCTTAATTAGAGAAACAGGATGGGTTTTCTGGGCTTTCCCCCTGCCCTGAAAACCTTCAGCTATAGTTCCCATAACATAGCATAACCATGTGGCTGCTTGTGGACTGACTTTATCTCTATCACAGTGTCTGCATCCTGCAACACGTTCCAGTCTTTCTGAGGTAGTTGCCACAGAAAATTCTCTTTGGGTAATGCCCCTTAGCCAAAGCTAACTCTTTTTACATTCTTCAGGTTCCTGGAGAGTCATAAAGTCCACCTTGCTCACCTGTGCACCCACTTTTCAGCAGAGTCTCTTCATTCTGCTAATCCAAGACAGCCAAGTGTCCTCACTCACCACTTTCCCCATTATTGGACTTTTAGACTTCTCCAGGCATGAGGTCACCAACTCCAAAATTCATACAGCTTCATATCGATCTGTGCAAGCTCAATATGATGTCTTGCTCTCCTTTCATGTCCCTCTCTTCCTTGTGAGATGAAGAGATGACACAGAATTCTAGAAACTTTCTCTTTAATCCTTTCTTCCTCTCTCTTTAACTTAAACCCTTTTATGTTCTTGAAGTAATGGGGTAATATTGAACTAGCCAAATGTGTCAGTTAGTCATGGAATGAAAGAGATAACACACTTACTGATTAATTGATGAGAGCTTAATGAAGGATTAGTCAGAAGTGTATTGAGAGGTTTAAGGGTGTCAGTAGCCTCAAACACTCAGTGGGTAACAATAAGGGAAGTCATCATTTTCCCTAGACTTAAGGGGCAGAAGGTGGGAAGAAAGAATATTACAGTGAAACCTAATTTTTCTGGGTTTTGGAAATTTTCCATCTTTGGCAAGGTACAGTCTTACCAGATTTTATTGCTCACCTGAGTGGAAAATATTTGAATTTTCCTTCTTGTTGGGTTACTGCCTTACACAGCTTCTGACTTTCACAGGTTTTACTGTGCTACAAACTGGCCAGAACTGTAACTGTGGGGCCTTTGACAGGATGTATAGGTACAGACAGAAGAACATAGCTCCAACTCAAACATCCAACTAGAAAAGAAGTCATGAAATAAGTGCTTGGAACTCTTTTTTTTTTGGCACATTCCAGTCATACTGGCACCTCCTATTGCTTACCCTAACTGAAGTCCATCCCAGGAAAACCTCTCCATCTGCTCAACCAATAAACTCAGGGATACAGACCATTTCCAATTAGCCACTTCTGCATACTCCACCCTTGAAGCAGCCAGCCAGAGCCTCTTGTCTTTATGTTTATCCAGCAGTGAAAATAACACTGGTCTCTGTGCTTTGCAAGCTCTGGGAGAAACTGCACCCTTGCTCACAGACTCCCTTGAAGCATTTCTCAGCTTCAGATGACAGAGAAAAACTACATTCAGTAGCAAGGTGTGTGTGAAGGGAAAAATCTTATAGCAATAGATCTTGCATTCCTTTTGTGTTCTCCAATCAATCCCAGCCCAAGATAATCAGACTGTGAAAGGCAAGATGTGTACCCAAGATGTCTGAAAAACCAGGTTTGCAAGAATGTAAATATGAGTTAAATATATGATTAAATAAAAGATAATGGTGACAAAGAGATGTCATTAGAACACGGGCATGCTGAAGTTCTAGAAAATGGAAAATAGGCAAAACCCCAGATCATAATTTTGACTGAAGATTAAAAGGAGAGGAAAAAACCCATCATATTAGATAATTTGAGTTTTTAAGTACATTGCTTTATGTTAGAATATTTTATGCATGTATTTCTGTTCTTCACAAATAGTTTACTTACAAATAGGATTCTTCTTTGTGGTACTCATTTAGAATGATTTTCATTCATTGCTTATATTTGGACTCAGTCCTTTGTTCATGGAACTACAGCAGACAAGACCCTCTATGTTTTGCTACTTTACATCATTAGACATATTTCTTTATAATGTTTAGGAAGGTCCATTAGTTAATCCCTGGGTAAACAGGATCCACGTTCCACAGAAAAAGCATTCCGTGGGGATCTCATTCCCTCAGAGATTCAGCAGCAGATACAATCAGAATCTTTTCAAATACTTTAGTGATAGGAAGCCACCAACCTAATTATATTATCTTCAGGCAAGTATCAACATTTTTACAATACAGCTGGTTAAAGATGTAAACATTTATTTCACATCCAGAATCAGAAAGTTAGTAGGGCTTTCAGTAATAAACTTAATGAACACCACATGTAATCCGGAGATCACCATCCCAAAGTGCAACATTTAACAAAATTATCGCAGATTTTTTTTTTGTTTGTTTCCAACATTTATTCTCCAATTCTTGTAAAAATGTCAACTATGATACATCCTTCTCTCTGTGCTTCCATTTTTTTCTAATTCAGTGTGTTTTATAGCAGCTCAAAGAAAACAAAATGTGAAATATGACTTCTCTTAATGCACTCCAGCTGCACTGAAAACAAAGCATTCTTTCTGAAGCACAGAAGACTCTGGGGGCAGCAGGTGTAACAGTGGAGCAAAACAGTGGAAACTCAATGATTTGGAGTTGGGTATGGATGATGCTGGGAACACACAGTAGAAAGCAATGTGGAATGCTACAGCTATCTCTAAAGCAGGACCCCATGAGTCTGCTTCAGCCCCCAAATGTTACCCAGGACTCCCTGAGGTGTACAGGGAGGGGAGGACAGGACAGCAAGCATGAAATGGCAGTACTTATTACCTGGTTTGTGATAGGAAAGCTTTCACCCTCTCTGGTTCTAATGGATTGTCTCTCAGATTCCTAGAAAAATATGAAATTGATTTCTGAACAGATTCCTTGTTCAGAGCTCATCTTATTTTACTACCAGAGTTCAATCAGAAAATGTTTCTGAGTTTGGGGGGTTTATAGCAGAGGTTGGGGACAGGAGTCTTGGTATGTCACTGCAGAATAAGAACTGGACTGCTAACTGAAAGGTTCAAATCCACCAGCCACTGCTCAGAAATCTTAAACAGGGTTGCTATGAGTTGGAACTGACTAGATACCACCTAACAACAACAATAATAGCAATAGAGCAGGGATTTAACACAGCTCTGGAATGGAAAAATGTGGGTTCACTTCCAAGCTTCATCTCTTATGGGCCAGAAGAATTTAGGTGCAATCTTAACCCTTTTTGTGCAATGAGGATAATAGTAGTTCTTACCTCATGGAATTGTTAAGTGCATTAGATAGCTTAGCATTTGAGAAGTGGTTAAAATAGTGCTGAGCACACACTATATAGAAGCTCAATGAAGAAACAAGAGCCTGTTGCCATCTTTTTCTCGGACTCAAACCTAATTGCAACTGATTTTGATATGAGAAGAAGAGAAAGGTGTTGTTTGTCAGCACTAGATCCAGAAAGTGTCACCCCTGGTGCTTATTTGGGCTGGGTAGTGAGGAATGAAGAGCCAGTATTTCCACATTTCTTCATGTGTTTAACAGACACACATACAGTAGTAATATGTGTCTTCCATTGTGTGGTTGTTGTGGTTGTGTGCTGTCAAATCAGTTCCAAGTCATAGTGACCGCAGATAGGGTTTCTGAGGCTGTATATCTTTACTGAAACAGAAAGTCTCATCTTTTGCCCATAGAATGGCTGGTAGATTTGAACTGCTGACCTTGTGGTTAGCAGCCCAAATCATAACCCACCATGCTTCCAGGGTTCCTTTAGCATTGTGTAGGCACCAACAAATATTAAAACAGAATGATATACTGCCTAGTTCTGAACCATCATAAAAATTATCACTATATTTGAGCCCATTGTTGTAGTCACTTCATGTTCTTTGGCAAGATTTCCCAAGTTATATTTTGAGATTATTAACCTTAAATGCTAATCTTGGTCTGGCACAGTGGGTTAATGCACTGGACTGCAAAGGTGGTTTGAACCATAAGGTCGGCAGTTCAAGCTCATCAGCCATTCCTCAGAAACCCTATAAAGGGTCGCTATGAGTTGAGACTGACTTAATGGCACTTGAGAACAACAACAACAGCCTTAAATTCATCTTCAAAGTCCTTTTGCAATTAAAGGTAACATAGCCATGGGTGTGACATCAGGGAGCAGAGGTCATGGGGCATTAGTTTCTGCCTACCACTACAGCTAGGCAGCAACCAATTGAAAATTAGAATTTTGCTAAAATAAAGGTAATTATAAGTTATACATGTTGGCCCAAGCCATGATATTTTCAATTACCTAATATGCATGTGAGGAGCTCTGGTAGCATAGTGGTTATGAATCAGGCTGTGAACTTCAAGGTCAGCAGTTCGAAACTACCAGCTGCTCTGTGGGAGAAAGATGAGGCTTTCTGCTCCCATAAAGATTTATAGCCTTGGAAACCCTGTTCAGGGTCTCTATGGGTCAGAACCAACTCAATGGCACTTAACAACAACAACAATATGCATGTGGAGTCCTGGTGTGGCACTGTGAGATAAAGCACTGGATTGAAAGGTTGACTTGAACCACTAGGTCAGTAATTCAAATTCACTAGCCACTCTTCAGCAAGTCTATACAGGGTCCCTAGGAGTCAGATCCTACTCAAAGGCACTTTACAACGACAACAATATGCATGAGAAAGTAGGTCAATGAATAAAGAAGACCAAAAAAAAAAAAAAAAATCAATGCATTTGAATTATGGTGTTGGAGAAGAATATTAAAAGTACAATGGATTGCCAAAAGAACAAACAAAACAGTGTTGGAAGAAATAAAATACAGCTGGAATTCTCCTATAAGCCAGTATGACAAGACTTCATCACTTTCTCTTTGGACATGTTATAGAGACCAGTCCATGGATAAGGACATCATGTTTGATAAAGTGGTGGATCAGAGACAAAAAAGGAAGACTCCTGAGGGGATGGACTGACACAGCAGTAGCAGCAATGGATTCAAACGTAACAATTGTGAGGATGGTGACGGACAAGGCAATGTTTTGTTCTATTGTACACGGGGTCACTATGAGTCAGAACTGGCTAGATGGCAGCTAACAACAACAATATAGCATTTAGGAGTAAGAGTTTAGATGAAAAAGGAGAAACTAATTTGAAAAGGTGAAACTGTTACTGTTCCTTATTATATCATTTACATTGATGAGAAAAGAAAATGTGCATTATAAAACTATATTTTAGAAAGCACAAAGAGAAGCCCAAAATTGAAACAAAAGTCCAATAGGATTTGGCGGGTCTTGGAAGGAGCATTCTAGCTGTATTTCTTCCAACACAAATTTATATGTTCTTTTGACAGTATATTTGTTGTTGTTGTTATGTGCCATGGAGTCGGAACCGACTCATGAATCAAGTGCATCAATTCTTCTAGAGTCTTCCTTATTCATTGCCCAACTTTCACATGCATATGATGCTACTGAAAATACCATGCCTTGGTTCAGGCCTACCTTAGTCCTCAAACTGACTTCTTTGCCCTTGAACACTTTAAAGAACTCTTGTGCAGAAGATTTGCCTAATGCAATATGTCATTTGATTTTTGACTGCTGTGTCCATGAGTACTGACTGTGGATGCAAGCAAAATGAAGTCTTTGACAATTTCAATCTTTTCTCCATTTATCATGATGCTATTTATCAATCCAGTGGGGAGGATTTTTGTTTTCTTTGCTTTAAGGTGCAACCCATACTGAAGGCTGTGGTCTTTGATTTTCATCAGTAAGTGTTTTAAGTCCTCTTAAGGTTGTGTCCTGTGCATGCCAATGAGTCTTTTTCCAGTTCTGATGCCATGTTTTTCATATAATCCAGTGTCTCCGATTATGCTGCATATTGTTGTTAAGTGCCATTGAGTCAGATCTGACCCATAGCAATCCTGTACGGGGTTTCTGAGGAGCGGCTGGTGATTTTGAACCA
This sequence comes from Chrysochloris asiatica, assembly GCF_000296735.1. Taxonomy (NCBI): domain Eukaryota; kingdom Metazoa; phylum Chordata; class Mammalia; order Afrosoricida; family Chrysochloridae; genus Chrysochloris; species Chrysochloris asiatica. Next base: position 719,319 of record NW_006409024.1, on the reverse strand, counting down.
CTGACCTTGCAGTTCAAACTGACTTTGCAGTCCAGTGCATTAACCCGCAGTGCCACACCAGGATTCCACACTAGGTTCTACATAGGAGTCCTGGTGTGGCGATGTAGGATAAGCACTGGACTACAAGATCGTTTTGACCTTGTTGCAAGGTTGATAGTTCAAACTCATCAGCTGTTCCTCAGAAACCCTATATAGGGTTGCTATCAGTCAGGTCTGACTCAACAACAGTTAACAACAACAGCAAAGGCTTTAGATGTAGACCTTGTGCTCTCTCAACTTACCCAGGAGACCAAAAAAGTTCATGTGTGTAAAAACAGAACTGTACTCTAAGGAACATTCTGGCAGTACTTCTTCCAACACAGTCCTTCAAATTGTTGTTCTAAGAAATGTATCCTTTTTCTCTTGCTACTTTCCCTATTTTTTTCTGTGTTTTCAGTTTTCAAAAGTATGATAATGATGTTTCTGGAAAAAGATTTTTATATTCATCTTCTTATATTTTAAGTTTATGTCTTCCACCAAATTTGAGTAGTGTTCAACTATAATTTATTCACGAATTTGTTCTGTGCCATGTTCTTTTCCCTCTCCTTCTGAAACTCTGATAACATGATTATTAGACATTTTGGTTATTGACTTATTTTGATTATTTCCTGAGACTCTAATCATTTTAAATTATTTTTTTCTCATTTTTTTTTTCATATTTGGCCATTTCTATTGATATATCTTCAAATTCACCAAGACATTCCTCTGTCATTTCCATTCTATATGGAATCTACCATTGATTTTTTTTATTCTAGGTGCACTTTAAAATCTGGAATTCCCATTTGGTTTTTCCTTTGATCTAGTAGTTTCTTGAATAGAAGTTTTATCTATCTTTTCATTTAAAAAGTGCTTGCCTTTAACTTAGGTGATGGGAAGGCAAAAAAAAAAAAAAAA
>NW_006409024.1:705061-717201 GCF_000296735.1 Chrysochloris asiatica | reverse complement strand
GTCAGAGAAAAAAAGAAAGACCCCCAACAAGATGGATCAGCCAGGTGGCTTCATTGATGGCGTCAAGTATGGCAGCGGTAGTGAGGTTGGCCCAGGATCGGACATTGTTTTGTTCTGCTGTGCATGGGGTCGCTATGAGTCGGTTCCGACGCTATGGCACCTGACAACAACAACAACAACAAGCCTACCTTTTTTTGTTGTTCTTGTTATCAATGACTTTGTATTTTAAAAACACCATGTTATTGTTGTTAGGTGCCATGAAGTTGATTTGGACTCACAGTAACAGTGAGCCTTTGTACAACAGAATGAAAAACTATCTGGTCCTTTGTCATCCTCACAAATTCATTGATATGTTTGAGCCCATTGTTGCTGCCACTATGTGTATCTGTCCCATTCAGAGACTGTCTTTTTTGCTGACTCTCTACCAATCATAATGTCCTTTCCCATACTGGTCCCTCCTGATAACATGTCTAAAGTACATGAGACGAAGTCTTGCCATCCTCACTTTGAAGGAGCATTCTGAGTGTACTTCTCCTAAGACACGTTTCTTTGTTCTTCTGACAGGCCATGATTGTGGTAGTTAAGATTTGGTGGCAATTTGACTGGGTCAGACTCTAAGCGGTTTAGCAGTTAAGCCATAGTAGTCTCTCATGATGAGGTCTGCTTGGAGCAGTAAATCAACTGAAAGGAAATTTCCTCAGGGGTGTGGTCTGCTGCCAATATATGGAACACGGGGGCAAAGTTTGTTTGCTTTCTGCTGGGTCTGTATTCTGCATTTGGCTTATCATCTGGTTCATCATAAGACCTCTGGACTTGAGGTAGGGATCTGCTTTGTTATTGTTAGGTGCCATTGAGTTGGTACTGACTTGTAGACACCCTATGCACAACAGAATGAAACACTGCCCGGTCCTTGGCCAACCTCACAATTGTTGCCATGCTTGAGCCCATTGATGCTGCCACTTCGCCAATCCATCTCGCTAGGGGTCTTCCTCTCTTTCTCTGACCCTCCACCCTACCAAACATGATAGCCTTCTCCAATGACTGGTCCCTCCTGACAATATGTCTGAAGTATGAGAGATGAAGTTTGGCCATCCCGGCCTCCAAAGAGCATTCTGGCTGCACTTCTTCCAACACGGATCTGTTTGTTCTTTTGGCAGCCCATATTCTCTTCCAACACCATAGCTTAAAAGCATCAATTCTTCTATGGTCTTCCTTATTCACTGTCCAGCTTTCGCACGTGTATGAGGTTACTGAAGATACAATAGCTTGGGTCAGGTGCACCTTAGTCCTCAAGCTGACATCTTTGCTCTTCAACACTTTAAAAAGGCCTTGTGCAGCAGATTTGTTAATGCAGTATGTCATTTGATTTCTTGACTGCTGCTTCTGTGAGTGTTGATAGTTGATCCAAGAAGAATGAAGTCCTTGACAACTTCAATTTTTTCTCCGATAATAAGAATGTTGTTTATTGGTCTAGTGGTGAAGATTTTTGTTTTCTTTACATTGAGATACAGTCCATACCAAAGGCTATGCTCTTTGATCCTCAGCAGTATCTTAAGTCCTCTTCACTTTCAGCAAGCAAGGTTGTATCATCTGCATATCACAGCTTGTAAATGAGTCTTCCTCCACTCCTGATGCCATGTTTTTGTTTTTTTTGTTTTCATATAGCCCAGCTTCTTAGATTATTTCCTCAGCATACAGGTTGGATAAGTATGGTGAAAGAATACAACCCTGTCACACACCTTTCTTAATTTTAAACCATTCAGTGTTCCCATGTTCTGTTTGAACAACTGCCGCTTGGTCCATGTACAGATTCCTCATGAGCACAATTAAGTGTTCAGGAATACTCATACTTCACAATGTTGTCCATAGCTTGTCAGGATCCACACAATCAAAAGCCTGTGCATAGTCAATAAAGCACATGGATCTGCTTTCAGCCAAGATCCACCTGACATCAGCAATGATATCCCTCATTCCATGTCCTCTTCTGAATCCTGCTTGAACCTCTGGAACTTCTCTGTCAATATATGGTTGCAGCTGTTTCTCTATTACCTTTAGCAAAACTTTACTCACATGGGATATCAAAGATATTGTCTGATGATTCCCATATTTTGTTGGTTCTACTTTATTGCCTGACAATCCTGGGAGTTGTCAGCAGCCAACTTGACAACTTGAAGTTGTCAAGTAGAATGAAAGCATACAACATTGATGCTCACGTTTCCTGTTATAAAATCACACAATATCCCCTCGCTCTGTTTAAACAATTTCCTGGTCTATGCACAGGTTCCACATGAGCACAATTACGTTCTTTGTAATTGCCATTCTTAGCAATGTTAAACACAATTTTTTATGATCCACACAGCTGATTTTTTTTTATAGCCAATAATACACAAGTAAATATCATTCTGGTATTCTCCATTTTCAGCCAAGAATCATCTCATATCAGCAATGATATTCCTTATTCCATGTCCTCTTCTGAATCTGGCTTGAATTTCTGGCAGTTTCCTATCAATGTACTACTGTAACCATTTAAAAATTATCTTCAGCAAAATATTGATTACATGTGATATTAATGATATTGTTCAATGATTCCCCCATTATGTTGAATTAGCTTTCTTTGGAATGGGCATAAATATGGATCTCTTCCAGTCCATTGACCAAGTACCTGTCTTTGAAATTTCTTGGCATAGATGAATTACCTGTGCAAGTATTTCTTTTTTTATAGCAGCTTTACTGTATATAATTTACAAACCATACATTTCACCCCTTATAAATGTACAAGTTAATGTTTTCACTCAAACCCTTGGCAGCAACTGAACTTTTTAACATCACTTTGTTTTTATCTTCTGAAGAATGTCACATAGATATAGTCATACAGTGTGTAGCCTTTTTCGGACTGACTTATTTCAATTAGTGATATGAATTTGAGAGACAACCTTATTTATTTATTTAGTTAGTTATTTAGTTAAGTGGCTTTATACTGCATTCCTTTTGTAATGAATAAAAGTTAATGTTTCATGAATTGAATTATATCCTCCAAGAAGATATGTGTCCTAGTATTATGTTGTTATTCTCCATTTTGTTATCTGATATAATTATCCTCCATTTTAAATGTGTTGTAAATCCTAACTTGTTTATGTAAATGGGAGCACTGGTGTTGCTGTAGGGTATTAGACAATGAACTGCTAACCACAGGTAAGAAGTTCACATTCACCAGCTCCTCCATAGGGGAAAGATGAGGCTTTCTGCACCTATAAAGATTTACAACCTCAAAAACTCTACACAGGGTCACTATGAGTTGGAACCAATTTGACGGTACATAACAACAGCAACAACATATATTGATAAGGCAAGATCAGTGTGGGATGAGCCTTGAGTTACATGCTTACAAGAATCACAACTTTATTATCTCAATAAGTGATAAAAGAGAGAGAAGCAGTGGACAGGAAATGAACCTCACAACCACCAAGAAAGAAGAGCTGGAGTGGAGTGCATCCTTTAGACCTAGCATCCCTTCATAGAAAACCTCCTAGACCCAGGGAAAGAGTGTTGCCAAGACACATGTAGATCTCCAAGCATCACCAGGCCCACACATGCTGACAGGAGACAAGAACCTTTCTCCAAAGTCAACAGAGAAAAAGTCTTCCCCTACAGCTGGTGCCCTGGATTTGGACTCACAGCCTCCTCAACTGTAAGAGAATACATTTATGTTTGTTAAAACCACACACTTGTGCTATTTCTGTTTTAGCAGCACTACATAGCTAAGACAATCAGTTCTGTATCTTACAAATATTTTCTCCCAGTCTGTATGTCTTTTAATTCTCATAAGAATTATTTTAACAATGTAAAATAATTTTAAATTATTATTATTATCTGAATAAAGGGCAACTTATTGGCTGTAGTTTTCATGGGTTGTACTTAAAAATTGGATTTGTATTTAAAACTCCAAGACTAAACTCAAGACCATCTAGATTTTCTCCTATTTTTTTCTAAAATCTTAATAGTTCCTTTCTTTGCTTTTGAGTCTATGATGCATTCTGATATAAATTTATAAATGCCATTTACTCTTTGGCGTTTTCAGAGAGCTGCGCCACACATTCTGTCTAGCATTTACTTATAGTTAAATTTTGTAAGAGATACATGACAAAGTCTCTATTCTTTATCTTTCCCAGAACCTCCCATGAGTGTTTAATATTTTAAGTTAGAAATATTGTCTTTTCTTGTTGCTTTATTTAATTAAGGTTCCTGTTTTTTCTATGATCTCACCCTAGTCTGTGTTGTCATAATATATTATATGACCAGCATATTAAGGAACTCTGGTAGTGTAGTGGTTACGAATCAGGCTGCGAGCCACAAGGTCAGCAGTTCGTAACTACCAGCTATTCCACAGGAGAAAGATGAGGCTTTCTGCTCCCGTAAAGATTTACAACCTCGGAAACCCTGTACAGGGTCGCTCTGAGTTGGAACCGACTCCATGGCACATAACAACAACAATAACAGCATATTAAGGAGATGGTCGTTCCCATTCATATAAAGTCCCTGAAATTTGCAGAGACTATCATAGTGTTGGAGGAGAAAACTGAAAGTTCCATGGACTGCCAATAGATCTGTTTTGGAAGAAGTGCAACCAGAGTGCTCCTTGGAGGCCAAGATGGCTAAGCTTCGTCTCTCATGCTTTGGACATATTGTCCGGAGGGAACAGTCGCTGGAGAAGGATGTCATGCTGGGTAAGGTGGGGGTCAGAGAAAAAGAGGAAGACCCCTAATGAGATGGATTGGCCAGGTGGCATAATTGATGGACTCAAGTGTGGCAGCGGTAGTGAGGTTGGCCCAGGATCGGACATTGTTTCGTTCTGTTGTGCATGGGGTTGCTATGAGTCAGTTCCGACTCTATGGCACCTGACAACAACAACAACAGCATCATGGACCAGATGACATTGACCTTTTTGGATCCAGTATCTTGTTTTTTTTTTGGAGGAGCACTAAGCAAGCTACAAGCTCAAAAAATAAGAAGGTAGTAGTTATTATAATTTATTTTAAATCCCTTTACTGACTTTTAGGACCGAACTCTTAGAAATTATATACTTTAGAAGTCCACACTTTGATTCTGACTCTATGTCTGCTTTGTGCCTGATTCCCCGTAATATGACAACATGAGATTTTTAAATGTCTGCTATTTTCAAACATCAAAACAGTAAATTGAAAAGAAACTAGAAATGAATTTTACCACAATTTGAGATAAAACTACTCTTTCCTGACCTATCTTTAATTTCTTCAGATACACTAATATATATTGTTGTTGTTTTTATTGTTAAGTGTCCTGGAATCAAATCCAGTGACCCTGTATGGGATTTCAAAAGAGCAGCTGGTGGGTTTAATATATGCAAGGAGATAAATTATGAATAAGGTGCCTATTGGAGCATGGTGGCTCTCTATCATAAGCACTGGACATGATCCACAAGGTCAGCTGTTTGAGCTGACCAGCCACTCCACAGAAGAACGATTTCTACTCCTGCAAAGATATACAGCCTCAGAAACCCTGTACAGGTTGGCTATTAGTTGAAACTGACTTGATGGCACTTAATAACAACAACAACAATAAGGTACCTGTCTGTCCATTAATATACCAAACCAAACCAAACTATGTAAAAGACCCACTCCTGTGAATTCTTTACACTTGTTTTATGCATACAGAATGTTGTTTCTTAGAATGTCTGAATTCCTCTTATGTGTGAAAAATTTGTTTCTACTGTCACTCTGGTAGCATAGTGGTTACAAATCAGGTTGTGAACCTCAAGATCAGCAGTTCGCAACTACCAGCTGTTCCGTGGGAGAACAATGAGGCTTTCTGCTTCCGTAAAGATTTACAGCCTTGGAAACCCTGTACAGGGTCGCTATGAGTCAGAACCAACTCCACGGCACATAACAACAACAACAAGTGTCACTCAGTATGTTCTGTCAATTACTCAGGCCCATTTTCAGTGGGCTGTAATGATATAACCACTGTGACCTGGTACTGCAGCTTTAACTCTGCTATTTCTTGATCCATGGACATCAAGGCCCAAAAGGATGTCAGAGTATTCTGTCAAACATTAATTTGGGTTTTTAACTACATCCCCACGGATGGTCACATTCTCCCAAGTCCTAGTTGCCATATTGCTTAATGTTGTAAAAAACAAAACAAAACTTTTTTTTTTAAACTCATCTATTCCCTCTTCTCTTAATTTATTTTCCCAAGATGTTGATAATAACATCATAATTGTTGTTATTGTTATGTGCCATGGAGTCCGTTCTGACTCATAGCGACCTTGTACAGGGTTACCGAGGCTATACATCTTTACGAGAGCAGAAAGCCTCATCTTTCTCCTGCAGAGCAGCTGGTAGTTTTGAACTGCTGACTGTGAGATTAACAGCTAGATTCATAATGACTATGCTACCAGAGCTCATCACAATAAGTAGAAAAAAAGATTGAAGTTTTCAAATAATTCAATTTTCTTGGATTCATTATCAATGTTCATGGAAGCAACAGTCAAGAAATCAAATGGCACAGTGTATTAGGTAAATCTGCTGCAAAAGATCTCTTCAAAGTGTTCAAGAACAAAGATATCATTTTGAGTGATAAGGTGCACCTAACTTAAGCCAACATATTTTCAATCACCTCAGATGCATGAGAAGTTAAACAATGTATAAAAAAGACCATAAGCAATCAATGCATTTAAAGTATGGTGTTGGAGACAAAAATTAAAAGTACCATGGACTACCAGAAAAACAGATTAATCTGTTTGGAAGATGTATAGCCAGAATGTTCCTTAAAAGCCAGGATGGCAAGATTTTGTCTCTCATGCTTTGGCCATATTATCAAAAGGGCCCAGGTAAACTGGAGGGTCAGTGAAAGAGGAAGACCCCTAAATATGTGGATTGACATAGTGGCAGCAGCAATGGGCTCAGGCTTAATAACTATTTTGAAAGATGCCACAGGAATGGGCAGTGTTTCATTCTATTGTGCATTGAATGGTCACTGTGAGTTGGAGCTGACTCAACAGCACCTAACAACAGCAAAAAGTTGATAATATACTGAAGTACGGACATAATTTGCCTAGTTTTAATTTGGTTCTGATTCATTTGCACCAAAAATGTTGCACAGAGGCATATCTGCACTTCCCCAAATTCAATATTCATATATCTGAAATAAGACAACTTTAAACTTGCACAATTAATGTGAGAAGATGAGAGATTAAATGTAATTGAGTCATAATTAGAAAAAGAAACTTTAATAATTCTAAGATAAAAGAGTATTACTGAATGTAGATAAGAAAATGCAGGAGTTTGAGTATTAGTGTTAATCATTATAAATATACAAACAGTAGAGGAATGCAGATCATCAGTGCTGAGAAATGCCTATTTACTGAGCTCTTTTCCATTAGTTTGGTCTTCCTTCCACTCACTTATGTCTACATCAATTCAGCTCTTCATCAAATACTATTTAAGCACTTAATTATTCTAGAAACGATAATCAGAAAAAGAGCACCAATGGTTGCTAGCAACCACTAGAACTGGGAGAAAGGAAAGAAATTGACACATTGCTAATGAGATATCCTGATTTGGACTTCTGGCATCCAAAACTGTGAGAAAATATAGTTTGTTCTTTAAAACTACCCACTTCTTAGTATTTGTTATAGCAGTCATAGAAAATGTGTTGCTGTTGTTGTTTAAAGTGTTTTCGAGTTGGTTCTGACTAACAGAGACCCTCTATAGGGTTTCCAAGGAGCAGCTGGTAGATTTGAACCAGTCCAGTGCTGATTTTAACAGTTTAACAGTCCAATGCCTATTCTACGGTGCAGTCATGTCTGTCTTCCAGGACTCCTTGTTATAATGTGATAGATGCAGAATGTCACAAAAGCACAAACCAGGTTATTGAATCTATTCTAGTTGGTGACTGGAGCAGATAAGTTAAAAGATGAAGGCACATGGGAAAAGTCAGGTTATCTTGGTGATACATGACGGTAAGGCTGTGACTGCAGGTGAGTCAGCCAGAGGACAGAAGAGCTGACTTTGAGGTTTACTCCAAAAAGCTGCCCCCACTCCCTCCAAACCAAAATGGGGGGATATTTTTAAAGCAAATGCTTTCTTTTTCTGCTCAACCCCAATTAGGCTTAAATTTCTCTTTACCTCTTTAATTGGTAAATGTATTTTCTCCAGAAATAAATTATTATCTACTTAAGAATCAAAACCCATTGCCATTGAGTCAATTCTGATTCATAACATAAATTAGAACTTCCCACTCCTTGGAAGAAAGATGTGACTGCGCATAAATCTTTACAGAAGTAGGCAGTCACATCTTTCTTCCAAGGAGTGGCTTCTTGTTTTTCTGTTAAGTACCATGGAGTCAGTTTCAATGCATAGCAACCTGTTTAGGGTTCCTTAGGCTTTAAATCCTTTTTTTTTTAGGAGAAAGCCTCATCTTCCTCCTGTGGGATGGCTGGTGGGCTCGAACCGTCAACCTTGTGGTCTCAGACCAGTGCTTTTCCTATGGAGCCACAGTGCTCCCCAGTCTTAGGTACATAATTCTATTTTATCATTCATGCCTAAAGCAAAAACATTTTTTTTAATTATGGAAAAGTTTAATATTTCATATGGGCACAATGAAGTCACATTTTTCTTCCAAGTAGTGGGAAGATCTACTTTATGCTACAAGTGGATGTTAAACTCCTACTATGCCAATCTGAAATTTCATAATTAAATTATTAAAGAAGAGAACCCACAGCATGAGAACATCACTCATATGCCAAGAAGGGCTGTCTTCCTGGTACTTATAACAGCTTGATACAGCATCCTGCTATTTCTAATATTTTCTCAAGTTCTTGAGTAGCTTTTCAAATTGGAAGATATACATCCCAGCATAAGCAAAGAAGTTGAACCCTTGACTTTCTCATTTATGAAAGTTGCTTTTGAGTTAGGAATAATGTCAAAAAAATGGTCCTAAAAGTGGCCGATTCCTACAAATAAAATTTATTTTGTAGCAGAAAATTATATAAGCAATCATCTTTTAGGCTAAGTTTTAACACAAAGGGTTCTTTTTACAATGATAAGCCTTTGCTGACAAAAGCCTTAAATATACTGGTGACAGCATATGCTACTAAAATACTATTTTGTCTTTCAGTTTAATAGCATTTCATAAATCAAATAATAATGATTAGCTAAAAGTGAACTACAGATCCATAGCAGAAAACATAATGTCTGAAAAGAATATCAGAGTAATTGGGATTTTATATGGCAAATATATCAGTGAATCTATTCATGAAAAGTCTGTACATGTGCTACAGAATTATTTTTAGTGCCTGTCATAAAAAGCAAATAAGAATCTATACAAAATGCAGAATAAGGTTAAGGGCAGTGATTTCTTTTGAGTTATTTGAAGACTCTCAAAGGTATTTGCAGTGAAACCTACTCCACCCTTTCCTATAGCATCAAGCTCACCTTATGTGACATAGTGGAAATGATACCAGGTTGACCTCTGCCAACAAAGGTAGGATCTTGGACAACCCCTCTGTACTTTTCATTTTTTTCAAATATTAGCATTTATTCTTGTTCTGATCATTATTAATATGCTAATTATCATAGGCAAGATGTTGATGTCTGACTTCTGTTGTTGCTGTTAGGTGTCAATGAATGGGTTCCAACTCATACCTCCCTTGCTGTTGCTGTTGTTAAGTGCCATTGAGTCATTTCTGACCCATAGCGACCCTGTATAGGGTTTCCTAGGAGCAGTTGGTGAGCTTGAACCACCGACCGTACAGTTCAAACAGCATTGCCGTGTGGCACACTAACCCACAGCACCACCCCTTCCTTATGCACAATAAAATAAAATACTGCCCAGTCCTATGCCATCTTCAGAATGGTTGTTATGTTTGAGCCTATTGTTGCTACCACTGTGCCAATCCAGCTTAATGGAAGTATTTCTCTTTTTCACTGATCTTCCACTTTTGCAAGCATGATACCCTTCTCCAGAGAGTGGTTCTTCCTGATAATATGTCCAAAGCATGACAAAAACAACGCTGACATCATTCTTGCTTCTAAGGAACATTCTGTACTTCCCCCAAAACAGATTTGCATCAAATGCATCAGTCTTGAACTATCATCCTTATCCATCTTTCACATGCATATGAGGTGATTGAAAATGCCATGGTTTTGGTCAGGTGCACTTTAGTCCTCAAACTGACATCTTTGTTTTTGAACACTTTGAAGAGGTCCATTGTAGCAGATTTGACTAGTGCAATAAGCTATTTGATTTCTTGACTGCTGCTTCCATGAGCACAGATTGTGAATCTAAGCAAATTGAAGTATTTGAAAACTTCAGCAATCTTTTCTACATTTATTATGATGTTATTTAATGGCCCAGTTGTATTTTTGTTTTCTTTACATTGAGGTGCAACCCATACTGAAGGCTATAGTCTTTGACTTTCATCAGTAAGTATTTCAAGTCTTTCTTGCTTTCACTAAGCAAGGTTGTGTCATCTGCATAACACAGATTATTGATGACTCATCCTCCAATTCTAATGCCACATTCTTCTTCATATAATCTAACTTCTCAGATTATTTGCTCAGTAAACAGATTGAATAGATATGGTGACAGGCTACAACCCTGATACAAACCTTTCCTGATTTTAAACCATTCAGTACCCTCTTGTTCCATTCAAATGATTACTTCTTGGTCTATATACTTATTCCTCATGAGCACAACGAAGTGTCTGGAATTTCTATTCTTCTCAACGTTATCCATAGTTTGTTATGATCCACAGAGTCAAATGCCTTTGGCTACACAATAAAGTACAAATAGGCATATTTCTGGTGTTTTATACTTTAAGCCAAGATCCATCTGACATCATCAATGATATCCCTTTTTCCATTTCTTCTTCTGAATCGGAACTGAATTTCTGGCAGTTGCAATTGTTTTTTTAATAATCGTCAGCAACATTTTACTTGTATGTGAAAATAATGATTTTTTTGATGATTTCCATTGGGTCACTTTCTTTGGAATGGACACAATCTCATCCAATCAGTTGACCATGTAGCTGTCTTCCAAATTTCTTTTTTTGTGATTGCCTCAAGTGTTGCATCAGCTTGTTGAAACATTTCAAGTTGCATGCCATAAAATTGTTGGTGGTTGGTGGTTTTGTGCCGCTGAGTTGCTTCCGACTCATAGAGACCCTGTACAAGGTTTCTGAGGCTGTAAATCTTTACAAGAGCAGAAAGCCTCACCTTTCTCCTGCAGACAAACTGGTAGATTTGACCTGCTGACCTTGCAGTTAGCATCCCATCTTGGACCTCTCTTTTTCATCAATGTCTTCAATGATGTTTGAACTTCTTTAAATACCTCTGTTCTTCATAATTTGTTACCTCTTGAAATGATTGCATATTGACAAATTCTTTTTGGTGTAATGATTCTGTGTATTCCTTCCATCTTCTTTTGATGCTGTCTGCATCGTTCAAAATTTTACCCATAGAATCCTTCAATATTGCAACTGGAGGTCTGACTTTTTTATACAATTCTTTGAACTTGAAACATGCTTTTTGTTTTCTAACTCTAGTCTTAGCACATTCTCAAGCTGCCCTTAGAAATTTTTTGTTCAGCTCTTTTACTTCATTAATTCTCCCAGTTGCTTTAATTTCTTTACACTCAAGAGCAAGTTTCAGAGTCTCTTCTGACATCCAGTTTGGTCTTACCTTTTTTTCCTCTATATTTAATGACTTTTTGCTTTTTTCGTGTATGATTTTTTTTTTATATCATCCCACAATTTTTCTGGTCTTAGCTCATTAGTATCTAATGTATCAAATATGTTCTTGAGCTAGTCTCTAAATTTAGGTGGGATATACTCAAGATCATATTTTGGCTTTGATAGAGATGTTTTAATTTTCTTCAGTTTCAGCCTGATCTTGCATATAGGCAATTGATGGTCTGTTCCCAGGCCCTGTTTTGGCTGCTGATTTTGAGCTTCTACGTCATCTCTTCCTAAAGATATAGTCTATTTGATTTCTTTGTATTCCATCTGGTAAGGTCCACATGTATAGATAGTTACCTTGCATGTTGTTGAAAAGGGGTATTTCAATGAATAAGTCTTTGGTCTTGCAAAATTCTGTCATGTG
>NW_006409024.1:699459-703936 GCF_000296735.1 Chrysochloris asiatica | reverse complement strand
TAAATGAATGTAGTATATAAAAGAATATTAGGCAAACCCTCAATGATTTCCCATGTTTAAATTAAAACCCTACTCTGTTAAGGCAGACCATGATCTCATTCCTGGCTTTCTTTCCACTTTCATTTTTTGATAATCACTCTGTGATCCCTGGACTCAAGTCACCTAGGCATCCTGCTGTTCCTTTCACATGACAAGCATGCTGTCACTTTAAGGACTTTATGCTCAGTGTTCCATCCACCTGGGACTCTTCCTTTGTCTACTCCTCCTTAGCATGGTTCAGTTCAAATCAAACTACAATAAAAGTATAGTCTATTAAGTGACAGTTCAAGCTTATAATAAAGCACAGACCCACATTAAAAAAAAATACAGGATGAAAATATATGAATAAATTTAGAGAAAGATAAATAAAACTATTAAATTAGCAAATGAAGCAATGTTTATTCCTTTTAAAACAGACCACATGAAAGAATATTTTATAACTACAAAATTACTCTCACATCAATGACTTCAATGTTGTAGTGAAATTGGAATATTGTACAACTTACTTCTTGAATTTTAAGTTACAAACATTATTTTGGAAATCAATGTTTGCTAATATTCAGAGTGTCTGCTAATAATTGTAAATATTTACACAGAAATTTTTGCACTTAAGCTAGAAATTTTTCTTTTGCAAAGAAACATACTTAGAAATTTTTCCTGAAGAATGTCAGTCACTGCTAGCAATCTGGGAGGTCTCATGCCTTAGGATACATAGATTTTAGATTAGTCTTTGCAAAGTGTCATAGAATTTTTCATAGGCAAGAGAGGCCTGCCTGGTTTCACCCCAAAATATTATATTTTTGAGGATACATCAAAAGTACTCAATTGGAGCTCCAATGAAATAAACTTTAAACACACTTTTCAGATATTAAAGGACCTGAAACACTCTGTGGTTTGAAGCTGAAATGCCCTTGGTGGGCAGAAGCAGAGGACAGCTTTCCCAAGGTGGTAGACTTGAAGATCATTGGACTTTGACCAAATCTTTACTGCTTTTGAGGATGACTGACATTGGGACCTGGGGCTTATTGATTGTTAAACATTTTGCATAAAAACTATTGATAAATTTGCTATCTACTTTCATAGTCTTTGCTTTTGTCTTGAATATCTTTAGATTTTAAATTAATAGTTTTGCCTTTGTGAATGAATGTTTTTTTCATTATTACTTTGTGCCTAACCTTCATTGTTTTGAAGTAGTATTTTTCTAATAACTTGGTGGAGATGTCAGGTGCTATCAAGTTGGTTCCAACCAACCTATTTACAACAGAAAAAAAACACCACCAAGTCCTGGGCCATCCTGAAAATCACAGCTACACTTGGGTCCATTTCCACTGTGTTTGTGTCAGTACATCTTGTGGGGGTCTTCTTCTTTTTTGCTGATCAACCTCTTTACCAAATATGATGTCCTTCTTTAGGGACTGGTCCCTCCAAATAATATGTCCAAAGTATGAGAAACAAAGTCTGGTCATCTTAGCTTCTAAGGAGCATTCTGGCTGTATTTCTTCCAACACACATTTGTTTACTCTTCAGGAAATCCATGGTACCTTTAATATTCTTCTCTAATACCATAACTCAAATGCATCGATTCTTCAGTGGTCTTCCTTATTCACTGTACAACTTCTACATACATATGAGGCTATTGAAAATACCATGATCTGGGTGAAGCACACCTTAGTCCTCAAACTGACATCTTTGCTCTTGAATACTTTAAAGAGGGTTTGTGCAGCAGATTTGCCTAATGCAATATATTGTTTGATTTCTTAACTACTGCTTCTATAAGTGTTGATGGTGGATCTGAGAAAAATGAAGTCTTTGACATCTTCAGTCTTTTCTCCATTTATCATGATGTTATTTATTGTTCCAATGGTGAGGATTTTTGTTTCCTTTACATAGAGGTGCAACCCATAGTAAAGGTTGTGATCTTTCATCTTATCAGAAAGTACTCTAAATACTCTTCACTTTCCCCAGGCAATGTTGTATCATCTACATAACAACTGTTGCTAATGAGTCTTCCTCCAATCCTGATGCCACATTCTCCTTCATTTAATCCAGTTTCTTGGATTATTTGCTCAGCATACAGAATGAATGAATATGGTGAAAAATTACAAGTCTGGTGCACACCTTTCCTGATTTTAAACCATTTAGTGTTCCCTTGTTCTGTCTGAATGACTGCTTCTTGGTCTATGTACAAGTTCCTCATGAGCACAATATTGTCCATAGCTTGTCATGATTCACAGAGTCAAAAGTCTTTGCATTGTAAATAAAGCAAAGGTAAACATCATTCTGGTATTCTCTGCTTTCAGTTAAAATCATCTGATGTCAGCAATCACACCCCTCATTCCACGTCCTCATCTGAATATGGCTTGAACCTCTGGTGATACTGTGTCAATGTATTGTTACAGACATTTCTGAATTATTATTTAGCAAAATTTTACTTGTATATAATATTAATGATATTTTCCAATGATTCATTCCTTCTCTTGAGTCACCTTTCTTTGGAATGGGCACAGATTTCTAGGTATATAGGAGTGAATGTCTTCAGTGCTACATCAGTTTGCTGAAATTTTTCAATTTGTATTTCATCATATCCTGGAAGCTTATTTTTTGTCAATGCCTTCAGTACACCATGGACTTCTTCCTTCAGTATCATTGGCTCTTGACCATATGCTACTTCTTGAAATGGGTGTACAGCAATTATTTTTTGAATGGGGTACAGTGACTTGGTGCATTCCTTCCATCTTCTTTTGATATTTCCTGCATTGTTCAATAATTTGGCAAAAAAATCTTTTAGTACTATAGATTGACTCTTGAATTTTTTCCTCAGTTATTCCAGCTTGAAAAATACTGACTATGTTCTTCTCTTTTGATTTTCTAACTCCAGATCTTTGCACATTTCATTATAATATTTGATATTGTCTTTTCAAATTTCCTTTTTAAATTTTCTATTCAGTTCTTTACCTTGGCATTTCTTCCATTTGCTTTAGCATTTCTAGGCTGGAGTACATGTTTCAGAGTCTCTTACAACATCCATTTCGGTCTTTTCTTTCTTTCTTGTCTTCTTAATGACCTTTGATATCCTTGATGTCATCCCATAACTCTCCTGGTTTTCAACCATTAGTGTGTAACTCATCTGTTCTTGATATGATCTTTAAATTCAGGTACGGTATGTTCAGTGTCATATTTTGGCTTTCATGAATTTGTTTTAATTTTCTTAAACTTCAGCTTGAATTTGTATATGAGCAATTGATGGTCTGTTCCACAATATGCCACTGCCCTTGTTTGGCTGATGAAATGTAACTTTTCTACTGTCTCATTGCACAAATGTAGTAATTTTGATTTCTATGTATTTCATCTGGTGAATTCCATGTATATAATCATTTTTTATGTAGTTTAAAAAAGATGTGTACAATGAGGAAATCATTGGCCTTGAAAAATTCTGTATTCTTAGACTAAGAACTTTGAATAAGAATATAATCATTAAGACCACAGGCACCATCCGGGCTA
This sequence comes from Chrysochloris asiatica, assembly GCF_000296735.1. Taxonomy (NCBI): domain Eukaryota; kingdom Metazoa; phylum Chordata; class Mammalia; order Afrosoricida; family Chrysochloridae; genus Chrysochloris; species Chrysochloris asiatica. The sequence goes on along the minus strand of NW_006409024.1, from coordinate 700,396 downwards.
GATTATGAACCTCATGCTAAATGGAGAATGAAAAACAAGAATAAAATTCTTTGTGAGCTGGGAGAAATAAAAAGTTCTGTCATGTGATCTCCGGCATCATTTGTATCCACAAGGACATTTTTTCCAGTTACTGATCCTTCTTGTTTGTTACCAACTTTTGCTTTCCAATCACCAATAATTTTTATTGCATGCTAATTACATGTTTGATCACTTTCAGACTTAAGAAGTTGATAGAATGCTTCAATTTCATCATCACTGGCTTTAGTGGTTCTAATGGTTGATGCTCAAATTTGAAGAATATTGATTTTAACTGGTTTTCCTTGTAGTTGTATAGCTATTATCCTATAACAGACAGCATTATACTTCAAGGTAGATCTTGAAATGTTCTTTTTGATGATGAATGTGATGCCATTGCTCTTCAATTTTTCATTCATGACATAGTAAATCATGTGATTGTCAGATTCAAAGTGGCCAATATTAGTCCATTTCAGCTCACTAATTCCTAGGATATTGATGTTTATGCATTCCATTTCATTTTTTATAACTTCCAATTTTTTTCTAGATTCATACTTCATACATCCCATGTTCCAACTATTAATTGATGTTTGCACCTGTTTATCCTCATTTTGAGTGGTGACCCATCAGTAAATCAAGGACTCAAAAGATTTACTTGATTCACATCATTATGGTCAATTCCTCTTTGAGGAACAGCTCTTTCCCAGTTGCATTTTGAGTGCCTTCCAACCTGAGGGGCTCATCTTCTGGCACCCTATCTAATAATATTATAGTGCTATTCATCATGTTTCAATATCCAGTATTCTGATGTTATCTGATAGTGTTTCGCTGCTATCTATAAGGTTTCCTGTGGCTAAACATTTGTAAGTACCCTATCTCTCTTTCTTCCAAGTCTGTCTTAGTTTGGAAGCTCAGCTGAAAC
>NW_006409024.1:697798-698539 GCF_000296735.1 Chrysochloris asiatica | reverse complement strand
TATATGTATGTGAGTGTGTGTGTGTGTGTATATATAAACAAAATATGGATAGACTTGAGCTCACCTTAAACTGTACAGTTTATCAGTTGAGTGATTCTTACAATGTGATCTCCTGCTCTATATTTATTGTCATGAGAGAATCACTAAAGATTTGGTTGTAATAATATAGTGCAGTGAAGAAATCAGATGGTGCCCAGCTTTAAGAAAGGATAGTGTCTGGGATATTCACTAAAAATACAAGGCCATCCAAAGGAATGTCAACCAGTCTGTGCAGAAGAAAGCACACCAGCCTAAGAGTGACCAAAAGATTTTTAATGAAAGCCATGACCAAAAGAGGGGATGTATTAGAGTTTAAATAATAAGCACGTGGTTTGCAGAAGTATACAGTTTCTAGTGAGAGTCCTAATTTCATCTTGAGTCTTGGCATAAATTCAGCATCCATTTGATTTCTGCACAGGGAATCAGCATTAAAGCAGTGCAATGACATTTGCAAAAGGAGGTGTGGGAGATTCTACACATTTTTTCCTCCTCTTCCCTGTTGCTCCTTCTTTGCCTAGCCTGGACACCTTCAGGCAGGTGGTTGTGCACCTTCCCTAAAAAAAGTCCAGCACTGACCTCACAGTTTTCTCAGGGCACATAGAAAAAGAGCTTGATGGCTGTTTATGATGTCAGCCTGTGGGTCCCAGGCCTAAAGTTGAGTTTTTCAGGAACCTTTACTCTGGCATATCCAGCAAGAAAAAA